>NW_020253979.1:0-1292 GCF_003255815.1 Theropithecus gelada
TCCCTTTGAAGACTATCGGGCCAAAGGAAATATCCTCCGATATAAAAGAGAAAGAAGCTTTCCGAGAAACTTCCTTGTGTTTTCTGAAATCATCACACAGAGTTACAGTTTTCCCCTCAAGAAGCCTTTGCCTAATACAGTTCTTGTGGAATTTGTAAAGTGATATTAAGAAGCCCATAGAGGGCTACGGAGAAAAAGGAAATATCCTCCGATGAAATCTTTAAAGAAGCTTTCTGAGAAACTGCTCAGTGTTCTCTGAATTCATCTCACAGTGTTACAGCTTTCCCTTCCAGCAGCCGCTCGCTACGTCTTTTCTTGTTTAATTCGCAAAGTGATATTTGAAAGCCCATAGAGGGCTATGGTGAAAAAGGAAATATCCTCAGAGAAAAACTGGAAAGAAGCTTTCTGAGAAACTGCTTTGTGATGTGTGACTTCCGGTCACTTAGATACATTTGTATTTTGTGTATCTCTTTGCTAGCCTTATTTCTGTGAAATCTGAGAACAGATATTTCGGATCCCTTTGAAGAGTATAGGGCCAAAGGAAATATCCTCTGATAACAAAGAGAAAGAAGCTTTCTGAGAAACTACTTTGTGTTCTGTGAAATCATCTCAGAGAGTTACAGCTTTCCCCTCAAGAAGCCTTTTGCTAAGACAGTTCTTCTGGAATTTGCAAAGTGACATTTGGAAGCCCATAGAGGACTATGTTGAAAAAGTCAATATCCTCAAAGAAAAACTAGAAAGAATATTTCTGAGAAACTGCTTTGTGATGTGTGACTTCCACTCACAGAGTTACATCTGTATTTCGTGGATCTCCTTGCTAGCCTTATTTCTGTCGAATCTGAGAACAGATATTTCGGATCCCTTTGATGACTCTAGGGCCAAAGGAAATATCCTCACATAACAAAGAGAAAGAAGCTTTCCGAGAAAATTCTTTGTGTTCTGTGAAATCGTCTCACCGAGTTACAGCTTTTCCCTCAAGAAGCCTTTCGATAAGACAGTTCTTGTGGAATTTGCAAAGTGATATTTGTAAGCCCTAAGAGGGCTATGGTGAAGAAGGAAATATCCTTCAATGAAATCTGGAAAGAAGCTTTCTGTGAAACTGCTTAGTGTTCTGTGAATTCATCTCACAGAGTTACAGCTTTCCCCTCAAGAAGCCGCTCGCTAAGCCTGTTCTTGTGGAATTCGAAAGTGATATTTGGAAGCCCATAGAGGGCTATGGTGAAAAAGGCAATATCCTCAGAGAAAAACTGGAAAGAAGCTTTCTGAGAAACTGCTTTGTGATGTGTGACTTC
>NW_020253980.1:0-471 GCF_003255815.1 Theropithecus gelada
AGTTCTCAGAAAGCTTCTTTCCAGATTTCATCTGAGGATATTTCCTTTTTCACCATAGCCCTCTATGGGCTTCCAAATATCATTTTGCAAATTCCACAAGAACTGTCTTAGCGAATGGCTTCTTGAGGGGAAAGCTGTAACTCTGTGAGATGATTTCACAGAACACAAAGAAGTTTCTCAGAAATCTTCTTTCTCTTTGTTATTGGAGGACATTTCCTTTGGCCCTTTAGCGTTCAAAGGGATCCGAAATATCTGTTCTCAGATTCCACAGAAATGAGGCTAGCAAAGAGATCCAAGAAATACAGATGTAACTCTGTGAGATGAATTAACAGAACACTAAGCAGTTTCTCAGAAAGCTTCTTTCCAGATTTCAATGAGGATAATTCCTTTTTCACCATAGCCCCCTATGGGCTTCCAAATATCACTTTGCCAATTCCACAAGAACTGTCTTAGCGAAAGGCTTCTTGAGGG
>NW_020253980.1:516-1291 GCF_003255815.1 Theropithecus gelada
ATACAGATGTAACTCTGTGAGGTGAATTAACAGAACACTAAGCAGTTTCTCAGAAAGCTTCTTTCCAGATTTCATCTGAGGATAATTCCTTTTTCACCATAGCCCCCTATGGGCTTCCAAATATCCCTTTGCCAATTCCAAAAGAACTGTCTTAGGGAAAGGCTTCTGGAGGGGAAAGCTGTAAGTCTGTGAGATGATTTCACAGAACACAAAGAAGTTTCTCAGAAAGCTTCTTTCTCTTTGTTATAGGCGGATATTTCCTTTGGACCTATAGTCTTCAAAGGGATCCGAAATATCTGTTCTCAGAATCCACAGAATTAAGGCTAGCAAAGAGATCCACAAAATACAGATGAAACTCTGTGAGTGGAAGTCACGCATCACAGAGCAGTTTCTCAGATGATTCTTTCCAGATTTCATCTGAGGATATATCCTTTTTAACCATAGCCCTCTATGGGCTTCCAAATATCACTTTTCCTATTCCACAAGAACTGTCTTAGAGAAAGGCTTCTTGAGGGGAAAGCTGTAACTCTGTGAGATGATTTCACAGAACACAATGAAGTTTCACCGAAAACTTCTTTCTCTGTGTTATCGGAGGATATTTCCTTTGGCCCTATAGTCTTCAAAGGGATCCGGAATATCTGTTCTCAGACTCCACAGAAATAAGGCTAGCAAAGAGATCCACGAAATACAGATGTAGCACTGTGAGATGAAATAACAGAACACTAAGGAGTTTTTCAGAAAGCTTCTTTCCAGATTTCATCTGGGGATATTTCCT
>NW_020253981.1:0-579 GCF_003255815.1 Theropithecus gelada
AGTGGATCTCTTTGCTAGCCTTATTTCTGTGGAATCTGAGAACAGATATTTCGGATCCCTTTGAAGTCTATAGGGCCAAAGGAAATCTCCTCCGATAACAAAGAGAAAGAGGCTTTCTGAGGATCTTCCTTGTCTTCTGTGAAATCATATGACACAGTTACAGCTTTCTCCTCAAGAAGCCGTTCGCTAAGGCAGTTCTTGTGGAATAGGCAAAGTGATATTTGGAAGCCCATAGAGGGCTATGGTGAAAAAGGAAATATCCACAGATGAAATCTGGAAAGAAGCTTTCTGAGAAATCCGAGTGTTCTGTTAATTCATCTCACAGAGTTGCATCTGTATTTCGTGGATCTCTTTGCTAGCCTTATTTCTGTGGAATCTGAGAACAGATATTTCGGATCCCTTTGAAGACTATAGGGCCAAAGGAAATATCCTCCGATAACAAAGAGAAAGAAGCTTTCAGAGAAACTTCTTCGTCTTCTGTGAAATCATCTCACAGAGTTACATATTTCCTCTCAAGAAGACTTTCGCTAAGGCAGTTCTTGTGGAATAGGCAAAGTGATATTTGGAAGCCCATAGAGG
>NW_020253981.1:642-1291 GCF_003255815.1 Theropithecus gelada
GGCAAAGTGATATTTGGAAGCCCATAGAGGGCTATGGTGAAACAGGAAATATCCTCAGAGGAAATCTGGAAAGAAGCGCTCTGAGAAACTGCTGAGTGTTCTCTTAATTCATCTCACAGAGTTACATCTGTATTTCGTGGATCTCTTTGCTAGTTTGATTTCTGTGGAAACTCAGAACAGATATTTCGGAACCCTTTGAAGACTATAGGGCCAAAGGAAATATCCTCCGATAACAAAGAGAAAGAAGCTTTCTGAGAAACTTCTTTGTGTTCTGTGAAATCATCTCACAGAGTTACAGCTTCCCCTTCAAGAAGCCTTTCTCTAAGACAGTTCTTGTGGAATTGGCAAAGTGATATTTGGAAGCCCATAGAGGGCTATGGTGAAAAAGGAAATATCGTCATATGAAATCTGGAAAGAAGCTGTCTGAGAAACCGCTGAGTGTTCTGTTAATTCATCTCACAGGGTTAGAACTGTATTTCGTGGATCTCTTCGCTAGCCTTATTTCTCTGGAATCTGAGAACAGATATTTCGGATCCCTTTGAAGACTATAGGGCCAAAGGAAATATCCTCCGATAAATAAGAGAAAGAAGCTTTCTGGGAAACTTCTTTGTCTTCTGTGAAATCATCTCACAGAGTTACATCTTTCCCC
>NW_020253982.1:0-1291 GCF_003255815.1 Theropithecus gelada
GTGGAAGTGGAAACCATCCTGCTGGATGATCTTCCCGGGGAGCCCCTCCACCCTGAAAGCAAGGAATCTGGTTTTGAGCGCACACACATTCTTGGTGCCATCACTTTCTGCAGCTGAATCCTGCATACGTGGCCCATTAGTCTTGCTAGTCTGGTGTTACTGGGTCCTGAGAGTTTCTGTGGGCTGATGGTAGGTGTTCACCATTGTGTTTAGAGAGGAGAATAGAACTTTATTGTGTCGAAATCAAATGATAACGATTGCCATGTGATTCCTTGGGTTGGTTGGGGCGGGAGGTGCTCAAGCTTTTTCTGAGAGTTAAGTTCTTATTTGAGACAGTCTCACTTTGTCGCCAAAGCTGGAGTGCAGTGGTGCGATGTTGGCTCACTGCAACCTCCGCCTCCTGGGTTCAAGCAATTCTCCTTGCCTCAGCCTCCTGAGTAGCTGGGATTATAGGTGTGTACCACCACGCTCGGCTAATTACGAAAATTTTTAAAACAGGCAGGGTTTTGCCATATTGGCCAGGCTGGTCTCGAACTCCTTACCTCAAATGATCGGCCCACCTTGGCCTTCGAAAATGCTGGGATTTACAGGCTTGAGCCACTGCGCCTGGCCTGATCCTGACATCTCTTAAAGCTGCCTTCATGTACCAACAGGCAGTCTATGTTTGAAAATCAGGCTTGAAGAGCCTAGGAGAAGAGGGATATACTTCAGCTGGGTAAATAACTATGCATATGTTAAAGATATGGGCCAAAATCGACACCAAATGTTAACTCTTCTGCTTTACATTTTATATCCATTTATGGTTACTCTTTCAGTATTAAGATTTTTAAAGATTCTTTTGATAATTATAGACAAATTACTACAAAAACTCAGCTGCATTTGTAACACTTTAAAGAACTACTTGGATGACATTATTTTCCTTGGAGGCATTTTGGATAGTTACATAATTAATGTTTATCTCTTTGCCAGAAATCATTTTTTTTTTCCAGAACAGAAACCTGAAAAGAAAAATTCCTTTGCAGTAAGTGCTATTTCACCGTGTGACAATCAATTTTTGAATGTGAGAACAAGATCATCGTGTATTTGGGGGATAATTCTTACTTCATAGTGATAATACTAAGTGTTAAAATTATGGAACAATTTGTTTCTTTGAAAATTACTATTTGCCTGCTCACCAGGTGGGAGCTGAAGAGAACGTGGACGTAAAAATTAAATTGTATTTAGCTTGTATAAAAGAAATTTTAAAAAAAGGTTTTTTGTTTTGTGCTACTACTGAAGTTGCTTAGCTGTG
>NW_020253983.1:0-1291 GCF_003255815.1 Theropithecus gelada
TCTGTGAGATGATTTCACAGAAGACAAAGAAGTTTCTCAGAAAGCTACTTTCTCTTTGTTATCGGAGGATATTTCCTTTGGCCTTAGAATCTTCAAAGGGATCCGAAATATCCTTTCTCAGATTCCACAGAAATAAGGCTAGCAAAGAGATCCACGAAATACAGATGTAACTCCGTGAGATGAATTAACACAACATTCAGCAGTTTCTCAGAAAGCTTCTTTCCAGATTTCATCTGAGGATATTTCCTTTTTCACCATAGCCCTCTATGGTCTTCCATATATCACTTTGGCAATTCCACAAGAACTGTCTTAGCGAAAGGCTTCTTAAGGGGGAAGCTGTAACTCTGTGAGATGATTTCACAGAACTCAAAGAAGTTTATCAGAAACCTTCTTTCTCTTTGTTATCGGAGGATATTTTTATTGGCCCTATAGTCTTCAAAGGGATCCAAAATATCTGTTCTCAGATTCCACCGAAATAAGGCTAGCAAAGAGGTCCGCGAACTACAGATATAACTCTGTGAGATGAATTAACAGAACACTAAGCAGTTTCTCAGAAAGCTTCTTGCCAGATTTCATCTGAGGATCTTTCCTTTTTAACCGTAGCCCTCTATGTACTTCCAAATATCAGTTTGCCAAGTCCGCAAGAACGTCTTAGCGAAAGGCTACTTGAGGGGAAAGCTGTAACTCTGTGAGATGATTTCACAGAACACAAAGAAGTTTCTCAGAAAGCTTCTTTCTCTTTGTTATCGGAAGATATTTCCTTTGGCCCGATAGTCTTCAAGGGATCCGAAATATCTGTACTCAGTTTCCACAGAAATAAGGCTAGCAAGGAGATGCACGAAATACAGATGTATCTCCCTGAGATGAATTAACAGAACACTCAGCAGTTTCTGAGAAATCTTTTTTCCAGATTTCATCTGAGGATAATTCCTTTTTCACCATAGCCCTCTATGGGCTTCCACATATCTCTTTGCCAATTCCACAAGAACTGTCTTAGTGAAAGGCTTCTTGAGCGGAAAGCTGTAACTCTGTGAGATGATTTCACAGAGCACAAAGAAGTTTCTCAGAAAGCTTCTTTCTCTTTGTTATCGGAGGATATTTCCTTTGGCCCTATAGTCTTCAAAGGGATCCGAAATATCTGTTCTCAGATTCCACAGAAATAAGGCTAGCAAAGAGTTCCACGAAATATAGATGTAACTCTGTGAGATGAATTAAAAGAACCCTCAGCAGTTTCTCAGAAAGCTTTTGTCCAGATTTCATCTGAGGATATTTCCTTTTTCACCATAGCCCT
>NW_020253984.1:0-1291 GCF_003255815.1 Theropithecus gelada
CCCTCTATGGGATTCCAAATATCACTTTGAGAATTCCACAAGACCTGTCTTAGCGAAAGGCTTCTTGAGGGGAAAGCTGTAACTCTGTGAAATGATTTCACAGAACACAAAGAAGTTTCTCAGAAAGCTTCTTTCTCTTTGTTATCGGACGTTATTTCCTTAGACCCTATAGTCTTCAAAGGGATCCGAAACATCTGTTCTCAGATTCCACCGAAATAAGGCTAGCAAGGAGATCCAGGAAATACAGATGTAACTCTGTGAGATGAATTAACAGAACACTAAGCAGTTTCTCAGAAAGCGTCTTTCCAGATTTCATCCGAGGATATTTCCTTTTTCACCATAGCCCTCTATGGGCTTCCAAATAACACTTTGCAAATTCCACAAGAACTCTCTTAGCGAAAGGCTTCTTGAGGGGAAAGCTGTAACTCTGTGAGATCATTTCACAGAACACAAAGAATTTTCTCAGAAAGCTTCTTTCTCTTACTTATCGGAGGATATTTCCTTTGGCTCTATAGTCTTCAAAGGAATCCGAAATATCTGTTCTCAGATTCCACAGAAATAAGGCTAGAAAAGAGATGCACGAAATACAGATGGAACTCTGTGAGATGAATTAACAGAACACTAAGCAGTTTCTCAGAAAGCTTCTTTCCAGATTTCACGCGAGGACATTTCCTTTTTCACCATAGCCCTCTATGGGCTTCCAAATATCACTTTGCCCATTCCACAAGAACTGTCTTAGCGAAAGGCTTCTTGAGGGGAAAGCTGTAACTCTGTGAGATCATTTCACAGAACACAAAGAATTTTCTCAGAAAGCTTCTTTCTCTTAGTTATCGGAAGATATTTCATTTGGCCCTATTGTCTTCAAAGGAATCCGAAATATGTGTTCTCAGATTCCACAGAAAGAAGGCTAGCAAAGAGATCCACGAAACACAGATGTAATTCTGTGAGATGAATTAACAGAACACTAAGCAGTTTCTCAGAAAGCTTCTTTCCAGATTTCAACCGAGGATACTTCGTTTTTCACCGTAGCCCTCTACTGGCTTCCAAATATCACTTTACCAATTCCACAAGAACTGTCTCAGCGAAAGGTTTCTTGAGGGGAAAGCTGTAACTCTGTGAGATGATTTCACAGAACACAAAGAAGTTTCTCAGAAAGCTTCTTTCTCTTTGTTATCGGAGGATATTTCCTTTGGCCCTATAGTCTTCAAAGGGATCCGAAATATCTGTTCTCAGATTCCACAGAAATAAGACTAGCAAAGAGGTCCACGAAATACAGATGTAACTCTGTGAG
>NW_020253985.1:0-1291 GCF_003255815.1 Theropithecus gelada
GTATCCGAAATATCAGTTCTCAGATTCCACAGAAATAAGGCTAGCAAAGAGATCCACGAAATACAGATGTAACTCTGTGAGTGGAAGTCACACATCAAAGAGCAGTTTCTCAGAAATCTTCTTTCCAGATTGCATCTGAGAATATTTCCTTTTTCACCATACCCCTCCATGGGCTTCCAAATATCAGTTTTCCAAATCCACAAGAACTGTCTTAGCGAAAGACTTCTTGAGGGGAAAGCTGTAACTCTGTGAGATGATTTCACAGAACACAAAGAAGTTTCTCAGANCAGCTTTCCCCTCAAGAAGTCTTTCGCTAAGACAGTTCTTGTGGGGAAAGCTGTAACTCTGTGAGATGATTTCACAGAACACAAAGAAGTTTCTCAGAAAGCTTCTTTCTGTTTCTTATCGGAGGATATATTCTTTGGCCCTTTAGTTTTTAAAGGGATCCGATTATCTGTTCTCAGATTCCACAGAAATAAGGCTAGCAAAGAGATCCCCGAAGTACAGATGTAACTCTGTGTGTGGAAGTCACATATCACAGGGCAGTTTATAAGAAAGCTTCTTTCCAGATTTCATCTGAGGATATTTCCTTTTTCACCATTGCCCTCCATGGGCTTCCAAATATCACTTTGCCAATTACACAAGAACTGTCTTAGCGAAAGGCTTCTTGAGAGGAAAGCTGTAACTCTGCGAGATGATTTCACAGAACACAAAGAAGTTCCTCAGAGAGCTTCTTTCTCTTTGTTATCAGAGGATATTTCCTTTGGCCCTATAGTCTTCAAAGGGATCCGAAGTATCTGTTCTCAGATTCCACAGAAATAAGGCTAGCAAAGAGATCCACGAAATACAGATGTAACTCAGTGTGTGGAAGTCACACATCACAGTGCAGTTTCTCAGAAAAATTCTTTCCAGATTTCATCTGAGCATATTTCCTTTTTCACCATTACCCTCCATGGGCTTCCAAATATCACTTTGCCAATTCCACAAGAACCGTGTTAGCGAAAGGCTTCTTGAGGGGAAAGCTGTAACACTGTGAGATGATTTCACAGAACACAAAGAAGTTTTTCAGAAAGCTTCTTTCTCTTTGTTAACGGAGGATATTTCCTTTGGCCCTATCGTCTTCAAAGGGATCCGAAATATCTGTTCTCAGATTCCACAGAAAGAAGGCTAGCAAGGAGATCGACGAAATACACATGTAACTCTGTGAGAAGAATTAACAGAACACTAAGCAGTTTCTCAGAAAGCTTCTTTCTAGATTTCATCTGAGGATATTTCCTTTTTCACCATAGCC
>NW_020253986.1:0-1290 GCF_003255815.1 Theropithecus gelada
AAAAAAAAAAAAAAAAAAAAAAAAAAAACAGGAATAAAAATACGAAGCAAGCTGGCTATATGCGTTTAGAGGTGCTGTACATTTTCAGCATTATAAATGAATAGAGATGAGTGGCAATAGTTTTTTTGGTCCATAGATTTTTGGTAGACTAGTTTTGGATCTCTTCCAGTAAAGGGATTGCCTGTTGAACGTTGTTAGGAATGTAAGTACTGAAGGCAAACTGCCTGGGTTTGAATTTTATTCTGTCCCTTGCACTCTGCCTGAGTTCAAATCCTAGCTCTGCTTATTAAGTTCTTTTAAGGGGATGATCTTTGAGCAAATGTTGAGCTCCTGTTCTCCCAAGTCAATGGACACAATAGTTGCTACCTTGTGAAGGATTCATGTAATTGACCAGCATTTACCAAGTAGCATCAGTGTTCAGTTTCAGTCATTGGTGATTCTGTAGTTGGATTGTGAGGCGGTGCTGGGGTGGGAGGTGGTGTGTGCCTGTAGCCCTTAATTGCAGGCAGAAAAGAAAAGATACTTTTGATAATCCAGAGGCAGCTTTTCTCTGCTTTTGTGTCAAAAGAGAAGAAGGGAGTTTGGAAAGGGATAGGAATTCTCTTTAATACAAGCTCTCTTCCACAAAACGAGAGGTAGATAGAATGTGTAATAATTCACAGAATTTCTAGACTGAAACACTCTGATTTTTTACAATTTATTTTTAATTTTTTCAGGTGGAGACAGCTAAAGTTAATCTGTGGCGATGTTTTGGATGCACTGGCCAGACACCTCATTCCAGCAGCAAGGTTTTCTATTATGAAATGTAGGTTCTATACTAGAAAGGAAAATGTAAGATTAAAAGTTGGCCTTTTTAGAATCATGACTTTCTTCTATGTAGGTTTCCAACTTTTATTAAAAAATAATTGTTTAGTGTTAGAAGGATAATTGATGTTGGAATAAAAAGATGGTCAGGCTATTATAAAACTGCATTAGCTTTTGCTTTACTTATATTCTTTTGCTTTCATGGGACCTATCTCATTCCCCTCCCTCAAACGGCCACACATTGCACAGTGCTGGCTGAATGTTTCATGTAGAAATTTTATTTTATGATTAATACTCTTGTGCCATTTCTTGGAACTACCTGCTTGTTTAATTCTAGTCTATCAAGTGATAATTTTGTTGATATTTAGAGGCTCCTCACTTAATTTTGGTGCGATTTTTGGTTATATTTAATAAGGAAAATAATATGAAATGTCTCAGGAAAAAAAAAGAAACAAAGTCAATTATTCCTGAGACTTTTTAAAATTA
>NW_020253987.1:0-7566 GCF_003255815.1 Theropithecus gelada
CCTAGGCCTCTCAAAGTGTGGGACTACAGGTGTGAGCTACCATGCCCAGCGGTGTTCTTTTCTTTTCTTTTTTTTTTTTAAGAGGGAGTCTGGCTCTGCTGCCCAGGCTGGAGTGCAGTGGCCGGATCTCAGCTCACTGCAAGCTCCGCCTCCCGGGTTTATGCTATTCTCCTGCCTCAGCCTCCCGAGTAGCTGGGACTACAAGCGCCCGCCACCTCGCCTGGCTAGTTTTTTGTGTTTTTTAGTAGAGACGGTGTTTCACTGTGTTAGCCAGGATGGTCTCGATCTCCTGACCTCGTGATCCGCCCGTCTCGGCCTCCCAAAGTGCTGGGATTACAGGCTTGAGCCACTGCGCCCGGCCAGGCCGGTTTTCTTAATTACATTTTCGAATTGTTCCTCGCTAGTGTATAAAAACACAACTGGACCAGGCGCGGTGGCTCACGCCTGTCATCCCAGCACTTTGGGAGGCCGACACAGGTGGATCACGAGGTCAGGAGATCAAGACCATCCTGGCCAACATGGTGAAAGCCCCGTTTCTACTAAAAATACAAAAATTGGCCGGGTGTGGTGGCGCACGCCTGTAATCCCAGCTACTGGGGAGGCTGAGGCAGGAGAATTGCTTGAACCCGGGAGGCAGAGGCTGCAGTGAGCCAAGATTGTGCCACTGCACTCCACCCTGGGCGACGGAGGAAGTCTCTGTCTAAAAAAAAAAAAGAAAAAATCATTGACTAGCAGTGGTAAAAGTGAACCTCTGTGTCTTGTTCCTGATCTTAGGGGGAAGCTTTTAGTCTTTCGCCATTAAGTGTGATGATAACTGTGGGTTTTTCACAAATACCTTTTATCATGTTGAGACATATCCCCTCGTTTCAGAGTTTTCTCTGTGTTTTAATCATGAAATGTTAGAATTTCTTAGATGCTTTTTCTGTGTCAGCTGGAATGACTGTGTTTTTCCCTTTGTTCTACTAATGCGGTATAAGACTTTAATCGATTTTCTTATATTAAACCATCCCCTGCATTCCTGGGGTAAATCCCTCCCATCCCCTCCTGCAGCACCTGATTAAAACCTTCTTCCTTGGCAATAATCGTTGTCTCAGTGATTGGCTTTCTGTGAGGTGAGCAGCAGGCCCTAGATGGAACCCCTGGTGTTTTAGTAACACCAGGACGGCCAGTAGCCTCCAGACACTGGAGGAGTCAAGGAAGGATCCTCCTTCGAGACTTCAACAATTTGATTCCTGACTTTGAGCCTCCAGAACTGCGGGAGAGTAATTTCTGTT
Source organism: Theropithecus gelada (assembly GCF_003255815.1). NCBI lineage: Eukaryota > Metazoa > Chordata > Mammalia > Primates > Cercopithecidae > Theropithecus > Theropithecus gelada. Next base: position 1,275 of record NW_020253987.1, read on the forward strand.
TTGACAGAGTTTCACTTCATCACCCAGGCTGGCGTGCAGTGGCACAATCTGGGCTCACTGCAACCTCTGCCTCCTGGGTTCAAGTGATTCTGGTGCCTCAGCCTCCTGAGTAGCTGGGACTACAGGCATGCGCAAACACGCGTGGCTAATTTTTGTATTTTTAGTAGAGATGAGGCTTTACCATGCTGGTAAATCCAGGAAGGTCTGGATCTCTTGACCTCATGACCTGCCCGCCTCGGCCTCTCAAAGTGCTGGGATTACAGGTGTCAGCCACTGCCTGTGACCTTGGGAGATTTTTTTTTTTTTTTTTTTGAGATGGAGTCTCCCTCTGTCACCCAGGCTGGAATGCAGTGGCACGATCACAGCTCACTGCAAGCTCCGCCTCCCGGGTTCACGCCATTCTGCCTCAGCCTCCCGAGTAGCTGGGACTACAAGTGCCCGCCACCACGCCCGGCTAATTTTTTGTATTTTTAGTAGAGACAGGGTTTCACCTTGTTAGCCAGGGTGGTCTCGATCTCCTGACCTCACGATCCGCCCGCCTGGGCCTCCCAAAGTGCTGGGATTACAGGCATGAGCCACCGCGCCCAGCAAGAACTACACTTTAAAGACGTATGTATTAATGGATAAAGAAAGATCTACTATGCCAACACTAATCAAAAGAAAGCAGGAGTCTCTATGAATTTCAGACAGTACAAACTTCAGAGCAAGGAAAGTCATCAGGAATAGGCCAGGCACAGTGGCTCACACCGTAATCCCAGCACTCTGGGAGGCCAAGGCGGGCAGATCACCTGAGGCCGGGAGTTCGAGACCAGCCTGGCCAACACGACGAAACCCTGTCTTTACTAAAATACAAAAATTAGCGGGGCGTGGTGGCGCTCGCCTGTAATCCCAGCTACTCTGCAGGCTGAGGCACGGGAATCACTTGAGCGTGGGAGGCAGAGGTTGCATTGAGCCGAGATCATTGCACTCCAGCCTGGTTGACAGAGACCCTGTCTCAAAAAGAAAAGAAAAGGAAAAGAAAAGTCATCAGGGATTAGTACAGGGCATTACACAATTATTAAGGAGTCAATGCTCAAAGAAGACATAACAATCCTTAACATGTATGATCCTAACAACAGGACATCAAAATTATGTGAGGCAGAAAGCGATAGCACTGCAAGGAGAAACTATTATAGCTGGCGACTTCAGTGTCCCTCTATCAGAAATGGACAGATCCAGCAGGCAGAAAATCCGTAACTCAGTAACACCCTCTATAACTGGATATAATGGAAACCTATAGACTATTTCATACAATGACAGCAGAAAAAAAAAAGAAAAGAAAAACACTTTGGTTTTTCCCGTATCTTAAGCTGGAGAGCAGTGGCACGATCACAGCTCACTGCAGCCTTGAACTCCTGGGCTCAGGAGATCCTCCCACCTCAGCACCCTGACTAGTTGGGACTACAGGTGTGCACCTGGCCAATTTTCTTTCTTTTTTTAAAATTTTTTTCATCATGGATGGACCTCAAAATGTCATAATTTTTTTAAAATTTACTTTTCTGTAGAGATGGGAATCTTGCTATATTGCCCAGGCTAGTCTTGAACTCCTGGCCTCAAGCAATCCTCCTACCTGGGCCTCCCAAAGTTCTAGGATTACAGGTGTGAGCCTGAGTCACCATGCCCAAACACAAATTTTTTTTTATTGTTTGAGACGGAGTTTCGCTCTCGTCGCCCAGGCTAGAGTGTAATGGCACGATCTCAGCTCACTGCAACCTCCGCCTCCCAGGTTCAAGCGATTCTCCTGCCTCAGCTTCCCGAGTAGCTGGGATTACAGGCATGCGCCACCATGCCTGGCTAATTTTGTATTTTTAGTAGAGATGGGGTTTCTCCATGTTGGCGAGGCTGGTCTCCAACTCCTGACCTCAGGTGATCCACCCGCCTTGGCTTCCCAAAGTGCTGGGATTACAGGTGTGAGCCACCCAGCCCGGCCCAAATAAAATGTTCTCTCTCTCTCTCTCTCTCTCTCTCTCTCTCTGTGTGTGTGTGTGTTTCTTTCTTTCTTTCTTTCTTTTTTTTTTTTTGAGACACAGTCTTGCTCTGTAGCCCAGGCTGGAGTGCAGTGGCGTGATCTGGGCTCACTGCAATCTCTGTCTCCTGAGTTCAAGCGATTCTCCTGCCTCAGTCTCCAAGTAGCTGGGACCACAGGCGGGTGCCAACATGCCCGGCTAATTTTTTGTATTTTTAGTAGAGACGGGGTTTCACCATGTTGGCCAGGAAAGTCTCGATCTCCTGACCTCGTGATTCGCCCGCCTTGGCCTCCCAAAGTGATGGGATTACAGGCCTGACAAATAAAATGTTTTTTAAAGTATTTGTAGGCTGGGCATGGTGGCTCATGCCTGTAATCCCAGCACTGTGGGAAGCCGAGACAGGTGGATCACTTGAGGTCGGGAGTTTGAGACCAGCCTGCCCAATGTGGTGAAACCCATCTCTTCCAAAAATACAAAAATCAGCTGGGAGTGGTGGGCATGCACCTATAGTCCCAGCTACTCGGGAGGGTAAGGCAGGAGAATCGCTTGAACCCGCGAGGCGGTGGTTGCAGTGAGCCAAGATGGCACCACTGCACTCCAGCCTGGGGGACCAAGCGAGACTCCGTCTGAAAAAAAAAAAAAGCTGATTTTTAATTTTACTAAAGAAACATAAAAGAAGTACGTATAGCACCCAAGAGTGATTAGGAGAACACTAAATTGCTTTCCTTTGTAACTCTCTTTATTTTATTTTATTTTTTTTTTTTTTGAGACGGAGTCTCGCTCTGTCGCCCAGGCTGGAGTGCTGTGGCCGGATCTCAGCTCACTGCAAGCTCCGCCTCCCGGGTTCCCGCCATTCTCCTGCCTCAGCCTCCCGAGTAGCTGGGACTACAGGCGCCCGCCACCGCGCCCGGCTAGTTTTTTGTATTTTTTAGTAGAGACGGGGTTTCACCGTGTTAGCCAGGATGGTCTCGATCTCCTGACCTCGTGATCCGCCCGTCTCGGCCTCCCAAAGTGCTGGGATTACAGGCGTGAGCCACCACGCCCGGCTGTAACTCTCTTTAAAGAGAGCCAACTACACTGTTGGCTGTATCGCATTGCTGAAAACACAGGAACAGCAGATGTTTCGAATTAGGGAAACTCAGACTCCTACTACTATCAAATGCTACCGATTCCAAAAGTGGTAAGTTAAAAAAAAAAAAAAAAAACAAAAAACGGGAGCACGTCGGGCACGGTGGCTCATGCCTGTAATCCCAGCACTCTCGGAGGCCGAGGCGGGAGGATCACGATGTCAGGAGTTGGAGACCAGTTTGGCCAATAAGTGAAATCCCGTCTCTACTAAAAATACAAAAAATTAGCCGGGTGTGGTGGTGCGCGCCTGTAATCCCAGCTACTCAGGAGGCTGAGGTAGGAAACTCGCCTTGAAACCGGGAGGCAGAAGTTGCAGTGAGCCGAGATCGCACCACTGCACTTGAAGCCTGAACGCCACAGCGAGACTCCGTCCAGGGTTGGTGGCAGAGAAGAAAAAGTTCAACTTGAAAAAAAAAAAAAAAAAAAAGCGAGGGCAGAGGAGGTAGCGGGCGGGAAGAAACGAAAACATAGGTAGAACATACCACAGCATCACCTCTGTCAAGATTAAGATTGAAAAATCACCGAGACGAAACACCAGGTTTACCAACGCCAAAAAAAAAGAAAGCACAGAACTTGCCCATAGATGAAATGAGCTCATTAATGAGGTGAAAGAAACCAACAGCTACTAAATCATTATCTGTCGTCAGACCATTAAGAAAGGAAACCGCTCAGACGGCGTCCTCTCCCTTTTGCTCTCCAAAGTGGAGAGAAGAACGATCATCAACCGCAGACAGCTGTCGCACCGAAGCCACGCCAAAAAACCGCTTCGCAGTCAGAACAGAACACTACGCCTCTTCCTCCCGGTTTTCCGCTGCTCTACATATTGAGAGAAACTTCTGTAATAATAAACTATAGAAATGATCCCTGGAACTCCAGTCTTAAGCTTTTACGCCCAGCCTCTGCTGGGTCCACATCCGCCACACACTTTGAACTGATGGCGAGATACTTTCGCTATTTCCGATTCCATTAGGAAATAAATAGGAAAATCGTTTGGCAGTAACATCTTTTCCAATATCATGACTTAACGACATCATATTAACGTTTCAGGTGGAAACGTAATTTTAAAAAACTTTTAAAAGTTAAATTAACGTTTTAGGTGGAAACGTAATTTTTAAAACTTGTTTTAAAAATGTATTTAGGCCGGGCGCGGTGGCTCAAGCCTGTAATCCCAGCACTTTGGGAGGCCGAGGCGGGTGGATCACGAGGTCAGGAGATCGAGACCATCCTGGCTAACATGGTGAAACCCCGTCTCTACTAAAAATACAAAAAACTAGCCGGGCGTGGTGGCGGGCGCCTGTAGTCCCAGCTTCTCGGAGGCTGAGGCGGGAGAATGGCGTGAACCCGGGAGGCGGAGCTTGCAGTGAGCCGAGATCACGCCACTGCACTCCAGCCTGGGCAACACAGCGAGACTCTGTCTCAAAAAATAAAAATAAAAAAAAATAAATAAAAATGTATTTAAATTAAACTAATTGATTTAATTTAAGGAATGCTTAATTAGCATAATACTGAATGACAGCCAATCACAACCTGAACTTTTAAAGTGGGACATGTTTGTTCCTGGTGTGCTGCGCCCGCCTGTAATCCGGTAATCCCAGCGTTCTGGGCTCCCACGCCCAGGCCCAGGCGGGAGGATCCTTTGTTCTATGAATTGGAGACCAGCCCAGGCAACATAGCGGAATCCGGTCCCTACCAAGGGGAAAACAAAAATAATAATAAAAGTAAAAATCAGGCTGGGCGCGGTGGCTCATGCCTGTCATCCCAGCACTTTGGAAGGCCAAGGCGGGCGGATTACCTGAGGTCGGGAGTTCCACCAGCCCAACGTGGAGAAACACCGTCTCTGCTAAAAATACAAAATTAGCTGGGCGTTGGTGGTGCATGTTTGTAATCTCAGCTACTTAGGATGCTGAGGCAGGAGAATCGCTTGAAGCCAGGAGGCAGAGGTTGCCGTGAGCCGAGACTGCGCCATTGCACTCCAGTCTGGGCAATAAGAGCAAAACTCTACCTCAAAAACTAAATAAATGAAATGAAATGAAATAAATTAAAAATGAGCTGGGTGTGGTGGCACCGCCTATAGACCCAGCTACTCTGGAAGCTGAAGCGGGATGATCGCTTGCGCCAGGGAAGCTGGTTGAGTTGGAAGCTGCAGTGAGCTTTGATTGCTCCACTGCACCTGAGCCTGGGAGACAGAGTGAGATCTTGACTCTTAAAAACAATTTTTTTTGGCCGGGCGCGGTGGCTCAAGCCTGTAATCCCAGCACTTTGGGAGGCCGAGATGGGTCGATCACGAGGTCAGGAGATCGAGACCATCCTGGCTAACCCGGTGAAACCCCATCTCTACTAAAAAATACAGAAAACTAGCCGGGCGAGGTGGCGGGCGCCTGTAGTCCCAGCTACTCGGGAGGCTGAGGCAGGAGAATGGCGTGAACCCGGGAGGCGGAGCTTGCAGTGAGCCGAGATCCGGCCACAGCACTCCAGCCTGGGCGACAGAGCGAGACTCCGTCTCAAAACAAAAAAACAAAAAAACAAAACAATTTTTTTTAGGGGGGATGGTATAAAATAGACGTAAAACGTACCATCCTAACCATTTCTCACACATACAATTCAGGGGCATTAAGTACATTCATGTAGCCATTGGCATGTAACCATCGCCATTATTTATCTCCAGAACTTTCTCGACATCCCAAACTGAAACTCTACCCAAAAAACAAACTTCCCTTTCCTCCCTCTGCCCAGACCCTTGTAAGCACTCTTCTACTTTCCGTCTCTATGAATTTGATTCTTGTAGGTACCTCTGTAAGTGGAAATATGCAATATTGTCTTTTTGTGTCTGGCTTATTTCACTTATATTTGTTTTCAAGGTTCATTCACGTTGTAACATGTTGCAGAATGTCACTCCTTTTTCAGGCTGGAGTGCAATGATGCATGACGTGACGGCTCACTGCAGCCTTGATCTCCAGGGCTCAGGTGATCCTCCCACGTCAGCCTCCTGAGTAGCTGGGATTACAGGCACATGCCATCACCCTCGGCTAATTTTTGTATTTTCTGTAGGGAGGGGGTTTCACCACATTGCCCAGGATGGTCTTGAACTCCTGGGCTCAAGGGATCCACCCGCCTAGGCCTCTCAAAGTGTGGGACTACAGGTGTGAGCTACCATGCCC
>NW_020253988.1:0-1290 GCF_003255815.1 Theropithecus gelada
CCTGCTCAAGTGGGTCCCTGACCCCTGAGTAGCCTAACTGGGAGACATCCCCCACTAGGGGCAGTCTGACACCCCATACCTCACAGGGTGGAGTACACCCCTGAGAGGAAGCTTCCAAAGCAAGAATCAGACAGGTACACTCGCTGTTCAGCAATATTCTATCTTCTGCAGCCTCTGCTGCTGATACCCAGGCAAACAGGGTCTGGAGTGGACCTCAAGCAATCTCCAACAGACCTACAGCTGAGGGTCCTGACTGTTAGAAGGAAAACTATCAAACAGGAAGGACACCTACACCAAAACCCCATCAGTACGTCACCATCATCAAAGACGAGAGGCAGATAAAACCAAAAGATGGGGAAAAAGCAGGGCAGAAAAGCTGGAAATTCAAAAAATCAGAGCGCATCTCCCCCGGCAAAGGAGCGCAGCTCATCGCCAGCAAAAGATCAAAGCTGGACGGAGAATGACTTTGACGAGATGAGAGAAGAAGGCTTCAGTCCATCAAATTTCTCAGAGCTAAAGGAGGAATTACGTACCCAGCGCAAAGAAACTAAAAATCTTGAAAAAAAAGTGGAAGAATTGATGGCTAGAGTAATTAATGCAGAGAAGGTCCTAAACGAAATGAAAGAGATGAAAACCATGACACGAGAAATACGTGACAAATGCACAAGCTTCAGTAACCAACTCGATCAACTGGAAGAAAGAGTATCAGTGATTGAGGATCAAATGAATGAAATGAAGCGAGAAGAGAAACCAAAAGAAAAAAGAAGAAAAAGAAATGAACAAAGCCTGCAAGAAGTATGGGATTATGTAAAAAGACCAAATCTACGTCTGATTGGGGTGCCTGCAAGTGAGGGGGAAAATGGAACCAAGTTGGAAAACACTCTTCAGGATATCATCCAGGAGAACTTCCCCAACCTAGTAGGGCAGGCCAACATTCAAATCCAGGAAATACAGAGAATGCCACAAAGATACTCCTCGAGAAGAGCAACTCCAAGACACATAATTGCCAGATTCACCAAAGTTGAAATGAAGGAAAAAATCTTAAGGGCAGCCAGAGAGAAAGGTCGGGTTACCCACAAAGGGAAGCCCATCAGACTCACAGCAGATCTCTCGGCAGAAACTCTCCAAGCCAGAAGAGAGTGGGGGCCAATATTCAACATTCTTAAAGAAAAGAATTTTAAACCCAGAATTTCATATCCAGCCAAACTAAGTTTCATAAGTGAAGGAGAAATAAAATCCTTTACAGATAAGCAAATGCTTAGAGATTTTGTCACCACTAGGCCTGCCTTA
>NW_020253989.1:0-1290 GCF_003255815.1 Theropithecus gelada
AGTGCTGTTAGTAGAAGATAGGGGAGATGGCCACCTAACAGATGCCTTAGAGGGATTCAGACTTGTCCTCAGCGATACAGCAGCCAAGTCAGCCTGATATTGACTGGGATGGAAGTTAGTGGAAAAAAGTCATTTGAGGCCGGGCACGGTGGCTCACGCCTATAATTCCAGCACTTTGGGAGGCTGAGGTGGGCAGATCACTTGAGGCCAGGAGTTCAAGACCAGTCTGTCTAACATGGCGAAACCCTGTCTCTACTAAAAATAAAAAATAAAACATTAGCTGCGTGTGGTGGCATGTGCCTGTAGTCCCAGCTACTTGGGAGGCTGAGGGAGAAGAATCACTCGAACCTGGGAAGTGGAGGTTGCAGTGAGCTGAGATTGTGCCACTGCACTCCAGTCTGGGTGACAGAGTGAAACTTTTTTTTTTTTTTTGAGACAGAGTCTCACTCTGTCACCCAGGCTGGAGTGCAGTGGTATGATCTCGGCTCACTGCAACCTCCGCCTCCCTGGTTCAAGTGATTTCCCTGCCTCAGCCTCCTGAGTAGCTGGGACTACAGATGCCTGCCACCACACCCGGCTAATTTTTTGTATTTTAGTAGAGACGGGGTTTCACCATGTTGGCCAGGCTGGTTTTGAACTCCTGACCTTGTAATCCACCGGCCTCGGCCTTCCAGAGTGCTGGGATTATAGATGTGAGCCACCGTGCCCAGCTAACTCTATCTTAATTAAAAAATAAAATAAAATAAAGAAGTCCTTGAGATGGGATTTTTTTTTTTTTTTTTTCCAGAGACAGGCTCTTGCTCTGCCGCCCAGGCTGAAGTGCAGTGGTGCTATCATAGCTCACTGGAGCCTTGACTTCCCGGGCTCAAGCAATCCTCCTGCCTCAGTCTCCCGAGTAGCTGGGACTATAGACATGCACCACCATGCTGCTAAACTTTTAAATTTTTTGTAAAGAAGTGGCCTTGCTATGTTGCCTAGGCTGGTCTTGAGCCCCTAGGCTCAAGCAATCCTCCCACCTTGACCTCCCAACATGCTGGGATTACACACATGTACCGCAGCGCCTGACCTTGAGATGGAATTTGAAAGGCAAACAGAAGTTTGCTTGAGAGGAAAGGACATTTGAGGACAAACACTTAGCTATTCCAAAGCTCTGAGGTGTGAATTTGCTTCAGTGATTCCAGAAACAGCTAGTGGTTGGTTTGGTTTGTGTGGCTGGACAGTCCAGTACCAGGGTCTAAGTTTGGTGGACATGGCTGGAGGCGTTGGAAGAGGCTGGACCACAGAAAGTCT
>NW_020253990.1:0-621 GCF_003255815.1 Theropithecus gelada
CTGAGGATATTTCCTTTTTCACCATAGCCCTCTATGGGCTTCCAAATGTCACTTTGCCAATTCCACAAGAACAGTAGTCGCGAAAGGCTTCTTGAGGGGAAAGCTGTAACTCTGCTAGATGATTTCACAGAACACAAAGAAGTTTCTCAGAAAGCTTCTTTCTCTTTGTTATCGGAGTATATTTCCTTTGGCCGTAGTGTCTTCAAAGGGATCTCAAATAGCTGTTGTCAGATTCCACAGAAATAAGGCTAGCAAAGTGATCCACGAAATACAGATGGAAATCTGTGAGATGAATTAACAGAGCACTAAGCAGTTTCTCAGAAAGTTTCTTTCTAGATTTCATCTGAGTATACTTCCTTTTTCACCATAGCCCTCTATGGGCTTCCAAATATCACTTTGCCAATTCCACAAGAACTGTGTTAGTGAAAGGCGTCTTGAGGGGAAAGCTGTAACTCTGTGCGATGATTTCACAGAACACAAAGAAGTTTCTCAGAAAGCTTCTTTCTCTTTGTTATCGGAGGATATTTCCTTTGGCCCTATAGTCTTCAAAGGGATCCGTAATATCTGTTCTCGCATTCCATAGAAATAAGGCTAGCAAGGAGATCCACGAAATACAGATGT
>NW_020253990.1:721-1289 GCF_003255815.1 Theropithecus gelada
AGAGCAGTTTCTCAGAAAGCATCTTTCCAGATTTCATCTGAGGATATTTCCTTTTTCACCATAGCCATCTATGGGCTTCTAAATATCACTTTGCCAATTCCATAAGAACTGTCTTAGCGAAAGTCTTCTTCAGGGGAAAGCTGTAACTCTGTGAGATGATTTCACAGAACACAAAGAAGTTTCTCAGAAAGCTTCTTTCTCTTTGTTATCGGAGGATATTTCCTTGAGCCCTATAGTCTTCAAAGAAAGGAATCCGAAATATCTGTTCTCAGATTCCACAGAAATAAGGCTAGCAAGGAGATCCACGAAATACAGATGTAACTCTGTGACGTGAAATAACAGAACACTAAGCAGTTTCTCAGAAAGCATCTTTCCAGGTTTCATCTGAGGATACTTCCTTTTCGCCATAGCCCTCTATGGGCTTCCAAATATCACTTTGCCAATTCCATAAGAACTCTGTTAGCGAAAGGCTTCTTGAGGGGAAAGCTGTAACTCTGTGAGATGATTTCACAGAACACAAAGAAGTTTCTCAGAAAGCTTCTTTCTCTTCGTTATCGGAGGACATTTC
>NW_020253991.1:0-1289 GCF_003255815.1 Theropithecus gelada
CTTCAAATGGATCCGAAATATCTGTTCTCAGATTCCACAGAAATAAGGGTAGCAAAGAGATCCACGAAATACAGATGTAACTCTGTGAGTGGAAGTTATACTTCGCAGAGCAGTTTCTCAGAAATCTTCTTTCCCTATTTCATCTGAGGTTATTTCCTTTTTTCACCATAGCCCTCTATGGGCTTCCAAATATCACTTTGCCAATTCCACAACTGTCGTAGCGGAAGACTTCTTGAGGGGAAAGCTGTAACTCTGTGAGATGATTTCACAGAACACAAAGAAGTTTCTCAGAAAGCTTCTTTCTCTTTGTTATCGGAGGATATTTCCTTTGGCCCTATAGTCTTCAAATGGATCAGAAATATCTGTTCTAAGAATCCACAGAAATAAGGCCAGCAAAGAGATTCACGAAATACAGATGTAACTCTGTTAGATGAACTAACAGAACACTAAGCAGTTTCTCAGAAAGCGTCTTTCCAGTTTTCATCTGAGGACATTTCCTTTTTCACCATAGCCCTCTATGGGCTATCAAATATGACTTTGCCACTTCCACAAGAACTGTTTTAGCGAAAGGCTTCTTGAAGGGAAAGCTGTAACTCTGTGAGATGATTTCACAGAACACACAGAAGTTTCTCAGAAAGCTTCTTTCTCTTTGTTATCGGAGGATATTTCCTTTGGCCGTATAGTCTTTAAAGGGATCCGAAATATCTCTTCTCAGATTCCACAGAAATAAGGCTAGAAAAGAGATACAGAAATACAGATGTAACTCTGTGAGATGAATTAACAGAATACTAAGCAGTTTCTCAGAAAGCTTCTTTCCAGATTTCATCTGAGGATATTTCCTTTTTCAACATAGCCCTCTATGGCCTTCCAAGTATCACTTTGCCAATTCCACAAGAATTGTCTTAGCGAAAGGCTTCCTGAGCGGAAAGCTTTAACTCTGTGAGATGATTTCACAGAACACAAAGAAGTTTCTCAGTAAGCTTCTTTCTCATTGTTATCGGAGGATAATTCCTTTGGCCCTATAATCTTCAAAGGGATCCGAAATATCTGTTCTCAGATTCCACAGAAATAAGGCTAGCAAAGAGATCCACGAAATACAGATGTAACTCTGTCAGTGGAAGTCACACATCACAGAGCAGTTTTTCAGAAAGCTTCTTTCCAGATTTCATCTGAGGATGTTTCCTTTTTCACCATAGCCCTCTATGGGCTTCCAAATATCACTTTGCCAATTCCACAAGAACTCTCTTAGCGAAAGGCTTCTTGAGGAGAAAGCTGTAACTCTGTGAGAT
>NW_020253992.1:0-1289 GCF_003255815.1 Theropithecus gelada
TAATTAATGCAGAGAAGGTCATAAACGAAATGAAAGAGATGAAAACCATGACACGAGAAATACGTGACAAATGCACAAGCTTCAGTAACCGACTCGATCAACTGGAAGAAAGAGTATCAGCGATTGAGGATCAAATGAATGAAATGAAGCGAGAAGAGAAACCAAAACAAAAAAGAAGAAAAAGAAATGAACAAAGCCTGCAAGAAGTATGGGATTACGTAAAAAGATGAAATCTACGTCTGATTGGGGTGCCTGAAAGTGAGGGGGAAAATGGAACCAAGTTGGAAAACACTCTTCAGGATATCATCCAGGAGAACTTCCCCAACCTAGTAGGGCAGGCCAACATTCAAATCCAGGAAATACAGAGAACGCCACAAAGATACTCCTCGAGAAGAGCAACTCCAAGACACATAATTGGCAGATTCACCAAAGTTGAAATGAAGGAAAAAATCTTAAAGGCAGCCAGAGAGAAAGGTCGAGTTACTCACAAAGGGAAGCCCATCAGAATAACAGCAGATCTCTCTGCAGAAACTCTACAAGCCAGAAGAGAGTGGGGGCCAATATTCAACATTCTTCAAGAAAAGAATTTTCAACCCAGAATTTCATATCCAGCCAAACTAAGTTTCATAAGTGAAGGAGAAATAAAATCCTTTACAGATAAGCAAATGCTTAGAGATTTTGTCACCACTAGGCCTGCCTTACAAGAGACCCTGAAGGAAGCACTCAACATGGAAAGGAACAACCGGTACCAGCCATTGCAAAAACATGCCAAAATGTAAAGACCATCGAGGCTAGGAAGAAACTGCATCAACTAACGAGCAAAATAACCAGTTAATATCATAATGGCAGGATCAAGTTCACACATAACAATCTTAACCTTAAATGTAAATGGACTAAATGCTCCAATGAAAAGACACAGACTGGCAAACTGGATAAAGAGTCAAGACCCATCAGAATGCTGTATTCAGGAGACCCATCTCACATGCAGAGACATACATAGGCTCAAAATAAAGGGATGGAGGAAGATTTACCAAGCAAATGGAGAACAAAAAAAAGCAGGGGTTGCAATACTAGTCTCTGATAAAACAGACTTTAAACCATCAAAGATCAAAAGAGACAAAGAAGGCCATTACATAATGGTGAAGGGATCAATTCAACAGGAAGAGCTAACTATCCTAAATATATATGCACCCAATACAGGAGCACCCAGATTCATAAAGCAAGTCCTTAGAGACTTACAAAGAGACTTAGACTCCCATACAATAATAATGGGAGACTTCAACACTCCA
>NW_020253993.1:0-1289 GCF_003255815.1 Theropithecus gelada
AAAAACAAAAACAAAAACAAAAATTAGCCATGTGGGGTGGTGCACATCTGTAATTCCAGCTACTCGGGAGGCTGAGGCATGAGAATGGCTTGAACCTGGGTAGAAGTTGCAGTTGGCCAAGATTGCACCACTGCACCCCAGCCTGGGCAATACAGCAAAACTCTGTCTTAAAAAAATATATATATATGGCCGGGCGTGGTGGCTCAAGCCTATAATCCCAGCACTTTGGGAGGCCGAGACGGGTGGATCACGAGGTCAGGAGATCGAGACCATCCTGGCTAACACGGTGAAACCCCATCTCTACTAAAAAATACAAAAAACTAGCCGGGCGAGGTGGCGGGCGCCTGTAGTCCCAGCTACTCGGGAGGCTGAGGCAGGAGAATGGCGTGAGCCCGGGAGGCGGAGCTTGCAGTGAGCCGAGATCCGGCCACTGCACTCCAGCCTGGGCGATAGAGCAAGACTCCGTCTCAAAAAAAAAAAAAAAAAAAAAAAAAAAAAATATATATATATATATATATGTATATATACACATATATACATATATATATATATATATTGCAGTGTATCAAAAATTCCAAGATGCAGCTAAGGCAGCGCTGAAAGGGAAATTTATAACTGTAAATGTCTACATTCAAAGAAAGAAGAAAAATCTCAAATCAAAAACCTAACCTTCCACCTTGAGAAACTAGAAAAAGAACTAAACACAAAGTGAATAAAAGGAAGAAAATAATAAACGCAACAGTGGAAATGGGAAGTAAAAATACAGAGAATGGAAAAACAAAAGAGATAATCAACAGAACCAAAAGTGGATTTTTTGAAAATAATAACAAAACTGACAAATCTTTCACCAGACTGACCAAGAAAAGATGGGACACAAATGACGAAAATCAGAGACTGAGCACCATGGCTCACGCCTGTCATCCCAGCGCTTTGTGAGGCCGAGGTGGAAGGTTCGCTGAGGTCAGCATTGAAGACCAGCCTGGGGGAACATGATGAGACCCCATCTCTAATAAAAATAAATAAATAAAAAATTAAAAACCCAAGTTTCTAAAATCAGAAATGAAAGAGGAAACATTATTGCCGACCTGACAGAAATAAAAAAATTCCATGAAAACACTACGAACAATTGTACAGCAACAAATCAGACCATCTAGACACAACAGCCACACTCCTAGAAGGACACAAACTACCGAAAGTGACTCAAAAATGACCCCAAGTAAGCATGTGGGGTATCAGCCCCGTCCTCGGTCTCCTCGACCGTTCAGCTCAGGGTGGGGAGACAGGGAAGC
>NW_020253994.1:0-1289 GCF_003255815.1 Theropithecus gelada
TCATTTTATGAGGCCAACATCATCCTGATACCAAAGCCTGGCAGAGATACAACAAAAAAAGAGAATTTTAGACCAATATCCCTGATGAACATCGATGCAAAAATCCTCAATAAAATACTGGCAAACCGGATTCAGCAACACATCAAAAAGCTTATCCCCCATGATCAAGTGGGCTTCATCCCTGGGATGCAAGGCTGGTTCAACATTCGCAAATCAATAAACATAATCCAGCATATAAACAGAACCAAAGACAAGAACCACATGATTATCTCAATAGATGCAGAAAAGGCCTTTGACAAAATTCAACAGCCCTTCATGCTAAAAACTCTCAATAAATTCGGTATTGATGGAACGTACCTCAAAATAATAAGAGCTATTTATGACAAACCCACAGCCAATATCATACTGAATGGGCAAAAACTGGAAAAATTCCCTTTGAAAACTGGCACAAGACAGGGATGCCCTCTCTCACCACTCCTATTCAACATAGTGTTGGAAGTTCTGGCTAGGGCAATTAGGCAAGAGAAAGAAATCAGGGGTATTCAGTTAGGAAAAGAAGAAGTCAAATTGTCCCTGTTTGCAGATGACATGATTGTATATTTAGAAAACCCCATTGTCTCAGCCCAAAATCTCCTTAAGCTGATAAGCAACTTCAGCAAAGTCTCAGGATACAAAATTAATGTGCAAAAATCACAAGCATTCTTATACACCAGTAACAGACAAACAGAGAGCCAAATCAGGAATGAACTTCCATTCACAATTGCTTCAAAGAGAATAAAATACCTAGGAATCCAACTTACAAGGGATGTAAAGGACCTCTTCAAGGAGAACTACAAACCACTGCTCAGTGAAATAAAAGAGGACACAAACAAATGGAAGAACATACCATGCTCATGGATAGGAAGAATCAATATCGTGAAAATGGCCATACTGCCCAAGGTAATTTATAGATTCAATGCCATCCCCATCAAGCTACCAATGAGTTTCTTCACAGAATTGGAAAAAACTGCTTTAAAGTTCATATGGAACCAAAAAAGAGCCCGCATCTCCAAGACAATCCTAAGTCAAAAGAACAAAGCTGGAGGCATCACGCTACCTGACTTCAAACTATACTACAAGGCTACAGTAACCAAAACAGCATGGTACTGGTACCAAAACAGAGATATAGACCAATGGAACAGAACAGAGTCCTCAGAAATAATACCACACATCTACAGCCATCTGATCTTTGACAAACCTGAGAAAAACAAGAAATGGGGAAAGGATTCCCTATTTAATAAATGGTGCTG
>NW_020253995.1:0-1288 GCF_003255815.1 Theropithecus gelada
CATCTCACAGATTTACATCTGTATTTCGTGGATCTCTTTGCTAGCCCTATTTCTGTGGAATCTGAGAACAAATATTTCGGATCCCTTTGAAGACTATAGGGCCAAAGGAAATATCCTCAGATAACAAAGTGAAAGAAGCTTTCTGTGAAACTTCTTTGTGTTCTGTAAAATCATCTCACAGAGTAAAGCTTTCCCCTCAAAAAGCCTTTTGCTAAGACAGTTCTTGTGGAATTGGCAAAGTGATAATTGCAAGCCCCTAGAGGTCTATGGTGAAAAAGGAAATATCCTCAGATGAAATCTGGAAAGAAGCTTTCTGAGAAACTGCTTAGGGTTCTGGTGATTCATCTCACAGAGTTACATCTGTATTTCGTGGATCTCTCTGCTAGCCTTATTTCTGTGGAATGTGAGAACAGATATTTCGGATCCCTTTCAGGACGATAGGGCCAAAGGAAATATCCTCCGATAACAAAGAGAAAGAAGCTTCCTGAGAAACTTCTTTGTGTTCTGCGAAATCATCTCAGAGAGTTACAGCTTTCCCCTGAAAAAGCCTTTCGCTAAGACTGTTCTTGTGGAATTGGCAAAGTGATATTTGGAAGCCCATGGAGGGCCATGGTGAAAAAAGAAATATCCTCAGATGAAATCAGGAAAGAAGCTTTCGGAGAAACTGCTTAGTGTTCTGTTAATTCATCTCAGAGAGTGACATCTGTATTTCGTGGATCTCTTGCAAGCCTTATTTCTGTGGAATGTGAGAACAGATATTTCGGATCCCTTTGAAGACTATAGGGCCAAAAGAAATATCCTCGGATAAAAAAGGGAAAGAAACTTTCTGAGAAACGTCTTTGTGTTCTGTGAAATCATCTCACAGAGTTACAGCTTTCCCGTGAAGAAGCCTTTCGCTAAGACAGTTCTTGTGGAATTGGCAAAGTGATATTTGGAAGCCCATAGAGGGCTAGGGTGAAAAAGGAAATATCCTCAGATGAAATCTGGAAAGAAGCTTTCTGAGAAACTGCTTAGTGTTCTGTTAATTCATCTCGCAGAGTTACATCTGTATTTCCTGCATCTCTTGGCTAGCCTTATTTCTGTGGAATCTGAGAACAGATATTTCGGATCCCTTTGAATAGTATAGGGCCAAAGAAATATCCTTCGATAACAAAAAGAAAGAAGCTTTCTGAGAAACCTCTTTGTGTTCTGTGTAATCATCTCACAGAGTTACAGCTTTCGCCTCAAGAAGCCTGTCGCTAAGACAGTTCTTGTGGAATTGGCAAAGTGATATTTGGAAGCACATAGA
>NW_020253996.1:0-1289 GCF_003255815.1 Theropithecus gelada
AAAGATGTAACTCTGTGAGATGAATTAACAGAACACTCAGCAGTTTGTCAGAGAGCTTCTTTCCAGATTTCATCTGAGGTTATTTCCTTTTTCACCATAACCATCTATGGGCTTCCAAATATCACTTTGCCAATTCCACAAGAACTGTCTTAGCGAAAGGCTTCTTCAGGGGAAAGCAGTAACTCTGTGAGTTGATTTCAGAGAACACAAAGAAGCTCCTCAGAAAGATTCTTTCTCTTTGTTATCGGAGTATATTTCCTATGGCCCCAGATTCTTCAAAGGGATCCGAATTATCTGTTGTCAGATTCCACAGAAATAAAGCTAGCAAAGAGATTCACGAAATACAGATGTAACTCTGGGAGATGAATTAACAGAACACTAAGCGGTTTCTCAGAAAGCTTCTTTCCAGATTTCATCTCAGGATATTTCCTTCTTCACCATAACCCTCTATGGGCTTCCAAATATCACTTTTCCAATTCCACAAGAACTGCATACCGAAAGGCTTCTGGAGGGGAAAGCTGTAATTCTGTGAGATGATTTCACAGAACACAAAGTAGTTGCTCAGAAAGCTTCTTTCTCTTTGTTATCGGAGGATATTTCCTTTGGCCCTCTAGTCTTCAAAGGGATCCGAAATATCTCTTCTCAGATTCCACAGAAATAGGCCTAGCAAAGAGATCCACGAAATANGTGGATATTTCCTTTGGCCCTCTAGTCTTCAAAGGGATCCGAAATATCTCTTCTCAGATTCCACAGAAATAGGCCTAGCAAAGAGATCCACGAAATACAGATGTAACTCTGTGAGACGAATTAACAGAACACTCAGCAGTTTCTCAGAAATCTTCCTTCCAGATTTCATGTGAGGATATTTCCTTTTTCACCATAGCCCTCTATGGGCTGCCAAATATCAGTTTGCAAATTCCACAAGAAGTGTGTTAGCGAAAGGTTTCTTAAGGGGAAAGCTGTACTTCTGTGAGATGATTTCATAGAACACAAAGAAGTTTCTCAGAAAGCTTCTTTCTCTTTGTTATGGGAGAATATTTCCTTTGGCCCTATAGTCCTCAAAGGGATCCGAAATATCTGCTCTCAGATTCCACAGAAATAAAGTTGCAAAGTGATCCACGAAAAACAGATGTAACTCTGAGAGATGAATTAACAGAACACTCAGCAGTTTCTCAGAAAGCTTCTTTCCAGATTTCATCTGAGGATATTTCCTTTTTCACTATAGCCCTCTACTGGCTTCCAAATATCACTTCGCCAATTCCACAGGAACTGTCTTAGCGAAAGGCTTC
>NW_020253997.1:0-7565 GCF_003255815.1 Theropithecus gelada
CACCTCGCCCGGCACCTTCTCTGACTTCTATCCCAATTCTTATCACATTACTGTGTTCACTTTCTTCATACCAGCCATATCTTATTCATTTGCGTACTGTTGGTCTCCTTCACCAGAATATAAATTCCCATGAGTGTAGAATCATTGTTGTCATGTAAACTGTTGTAAACCCAGAGTCTAGAATAAGTGCATGTCACGATGCAGGCCAATTACAAACTTTTGTAAGTTAGTAAATCAATGAGGGAAGTAAGTGATCCAAGGCTCCAGTCTAGGCTTCAGAACTGAGCCCTTTGGTTAAGAAGCTCCTCTTTCTGACCAGGCGCAGTGGCTCACGCCTGTAATCCCAGCACTTTGGGAGGCTGAGGCAGGTGGATCACGAGGTCAGGATATCAAGACCATCCTGGCTAACACGGTGAAACCCCGTCTCTACCAAAATTACAAAACATTAGCCAGGATGTTGGCGGGCACCTGTAGTCCCAGCTACTTGGGAGGCTGAGGCAGGAGAATGGGGTGAATCCGGGAGGCGGGGCTTGCAATGAGCAGAGATGTTGCCACTGCACTCCAGCCTGGGCGACAGAGCAAGACTTCATCTCAAAAAAGAAGCTCTTCCTTCCAGCTGGGTGCGATGGCTCCCACGCCTATAATAATCTCAGCAGTTTGGGAGGCCTAGGTGGGTGGATTGCCTGAGGTCAGGAGTTCGAGACCAGCTTGGCCAACATGGTGAAACCCCTTCTGTAGTAAAAATACAAAAATTAACTGGGCATGGTGGCACACGCCTGTAGTCCCAGCTACTCGGGAGACTGAAGTAGGAGAATCGCTTGAACTTGGGAGGCGGAGGTTGCAGTGAGCCGAAACCACAGCCCAGCACTCCAGCCTGGGTGACAGAATGAGACTCCATCTCAGGAAAAAAAAAAAAAAAAAAAAAAAAGAAAGAAAGAAAAAGAAAATCCTCTTTCCTCTTTTGGAGGAGAAATGGATAGGGAGGTGAGGCAGTCTCTATTTCTATGACTACCCAAAGTTTCTAATGTTTCACGCCCTTCCCTTTCACTGTAAGGGTAAACGAAAGGTAAGAAGTACTGGTGTGATATCCACCAACAGTAGAAACGTTTCAGAGAAGCACACTCCATTGCATCAGTAGAAATAATTCTACTGAGAATTAAAAATATAGCATGGCTGCCGGGTGCAGTGGCTCACGCCTGTAATCCCAGCACTTTGGGAGGCCGAGGTGGGCGGATCACCTGAAGTTGGGAGTTCGAGACCAGTCTGACCAACATGGAGAAACCCTGTCTCTATGAAAAATACCAAAAATTAGCCGGGTGTGGTGACGCATGCCTGTAATCGCAGCTACTCAGGAGGCTGAGGCAGGAGAATCGCTTGAACTCAGGAGGTGGAGGTTGCAGTGAGCCGGGATGGCGCTACTGCATTCCAGCCTGGGCAACAAGAGCGAAATTCCATCTCAAAAAAAAAAAAAAAATATATATATATATATATATATATAGAGAGAGAGAGAGAGAGAGAGAGAGAGAGCGCAGGGCTAAAATAAAATGCTTGAGGGTAAGGCTGGGAAGGAGGTGGACGATTTGTCTCGGGAAGGTTTAAGATGAAAGGAATAGTTTAGGAATTAGACAACAGCCATTGTTATTCTGAAAGAAATCTGGATGCTCTGCCTGTGGGTAAAAAGGAGATAACCCACTAAAGAAGCCAAAGGGGAAGAAAGAGAAAAGAGAGATCAGGGATTTTCTCTCTTTTGGATAGTTTATTTTGTTTTGTTTATCATTACCTTTGCTAGTCTTGGAGTCTTTCCCTTTCTTTGGGTTTACATTGTCAGGATATTTAGGAAAGATTTTTAAGAACTTCCTCATTCCAACCCCAACTCTTTGAATTTTTCTTCAAATGCAAATAAAAGCATTTACCATTTGGATATACTGTAATTAAAAAGAGGAAAGGGCAGTTTCTTGAACCTAAAACAACTTCTTTTTTTTTCTGTGTGTGGGCTCAGAGTCATTTAAAGGCTAAAAGAAGATCCGTTGAGAGCTGGGTGGGTAATGGAGGGTACTGATGATGGTGGTGGAGAGGATCCTGAATTCAGTCACAGAAAATAGCTGAAGCTGGATCAAATAATAAGACATCAAATCCCACTTGATTAGACATTAGGCAACTGTTTATGGTAAAATGTTAAGTACTTAATATTTTATTTCCAAGGCAGGTCATCTTGCATCTTACCCTAAAGCTATTTGTTCTCAGAACAAATGTGCATATGCTTATTAGGTTTAACAATCCACTGCTCACAGCTAGTAAAGGGGTCAGGCTAAGCCTGACTCCCTTGAATGAATAAGCCTCATTTGCACTTGTGATGACAAAAACCTTAGTTCTCAAACCAAAAGGAGGAATGAGGGCCAGAGGGATAATAAGTGAAAATGCTGACTCAGTCCTCTTTTTTTCCTTTTCTCTCTTCTTCTTCTTCTTCTTTTTTTTTTGAGACTGAGTATTGTTCTGTAGCCCAGGCTGGAGTGCAGTGGCAAGGTCATAGCTCACTGCAGCCTCAATCTCTCTGGCTCTAGTGATCCTCCCACCTCAGCCTCCTGGGTAGGTGGAACTGTTACTGGACCCCAAGAGTGGGTTCTTGGATCGCACGCAAGAAAGAACTCGGCGAGTCCATAGAGGAAAGTGAAAGCAAGAGGCCCCGTCTCTACTAAAAATACAAAAAAATAAAAAATTAGCCGGGCGTGGTGGCGGGCGCCTGTAGTCCCAGCTACTCGGGAGGCTGAGGCAGAAGAATGGCGTGAACCCGGGAGGCGGAGTTTGCAGTGAGCCAAGATTGCGCCACTGCACTCCAGTCTGGGCCACAGAGCGAGAGACTCCGTCTCAAAAAAAAAAAAAAAAAAAAGAAAGTAGAGGAATAAAATAGTGGCTCCTCTGTAGACAGAGCAGCCCTGACAGTTGACCATTTTTATGGTTATTTCTTGATTATATGCTAAACAATGGGTGGATTATTTTTGTCTCCCCAATTTAGATCATATAGGGTAACTTCTTGACATTGTCCATGGCATTTGTGAACTGTCATGGAGATGGTGGGAGTGTAGCTGTGGGGACGACCAGAGGTCACTCTCGTGGCCATCTTGGTTTTGGTGGGTTCTAGGAGCTTCATTACTGCAAACTATTTTATCAGCAAAGTCTTTATGACCTGTATCATGTGTCCACCTCCTATCTCATGTTGTGATAAAGAATGCTTTGACCTCCTAGGAATGCAGCCCAGCAGGTCTCAGCCTTATTTTACCCAGCCCCTACTCAAGATGGAGTTGCTCTGGTTCAAATGCTTCTGACAGAACTAAAGGCATGCACCACCATGCCCCACTAATTTTTGTGTATTTCGTAGAGAAGGGGTCCTACTATTTTGCCCAGGCTGGTCTTGAACTCCTGGTCTCAAGCAATCCTACTTCCTTGGCCTCCTAAAGTGCGGGGGATACAAGCATGAGCCATCGCACGTGACTTAATCCTTTTTTTTTTTTTTTTAATGTGTTTTATTTTCCTGCAGTTTTGTTGAGAGTGAAATATTTCCCCTCATGTTTAGGAGTAATCCAGACAGTTCCAGAACCTGGCCTACTTTCTTTACCCACCTCTTTATAGATGTGGCTTTTGTTGATCATCTGAGTGGATAAACTCGCAGAAAGTGAAATAACTTACTGGCAAATTAGTGTTCTTTTAGCAATTCTGCTGACTTTCATTTGCTCAGAGGGAATTTGATTCATTTTCCTAAATCAGTACTAACTTTGAATTCTTTCTCTTAGGAATAAAAGAGTTGGTTTTTGTGGGCCAAGAGCTGAATCACTGGTTTAGTAGGAGTTGCACGACGCAGTTGACTAACTGGGCCGCATTTCCTCTGCTCTTCTAACCACATAGTGAGGGCCCTGCTGTGGCGGTGCCAGGTGGAAATTCTGGGGTGAAGGATCTGTTCTAGCTGATGAAATGCTTCGTCATTGCTGTCATCATCGGCTAGGCTGAAGACACATCTTCAGCAATAAGGCATGACTGTAATTCCTCATCCTCTGGCTATTATTAATTATGATTCATTTCATGAAAGAGGGAACAAAAGCCTCTGTAGATCCAAAGCACATCTAAAACGGAAGGATTTCAGATTTGAGCGTGTGAGGACTTTCTCTCATACAAGGGAAAATAAGTATGTTCTCTCAGGGGAAAGAGATCTGGCTTCAGTGAAGGAGAAATGCCCAGGTTGGCCTCCTACATGGAGAAGGTCTTATTCATAAAAAAAAAAAAAAAAAAAAAAAAAAAAAAAAAAAAAATCCACTCACCAGGCACGGTGGCTCATATCTGTAATCCCAGCACTTTGGGAGGCCAAGGCAGGTGGATCACCTGAGATCAGGAGTTCAAGACCAGCCTGACTAATGTGGCAAAACGCCATCTCTACTAAAAATACAAAAATTAGACAGGTGTGGTCGTGGGCACCTGTAATTCCAACGACTCTGCAGGTTGAGGCAAGATAATCACTTGAACCTGGGAGACAGAGGTTGCCGTGAGCCGAAATTGTGCCATTGCACTCCAGCCTGGGAGACAGAGAAAGACTCTGGCTCTAAAATCAATCAATCAATCAATCAATCAATCCACTCTTTTCTGACTCTCTATTGACAATCTGGATTGATTTAATAGTCTACAGTGAAAATGAAGACATACCTACCCTTACCTATCCTGCAATTATTTGGTGATTATTCACCGTTGCTAATGGATAACTCTCAGGACTGCATAGCTGGGAGGAGTCTTAGAGGACATGTCTCCCATCTCCTCAGTTAAAAGAGAAGGGGCAGGCCGGGTGTGGTGGCTCACGCCTGTAATCCCAGAACATTGGGAAGCCAAGGGGGGTGGATCACTTGAGGTCAGGAGTTCACGACCAGCCTGACCAACATGGTGAAACCCCATTTCTACTAAAAATACAAATAAATTATCCAGACATGGTGGTGTGTGCCTGTAATCCCAGCTACTGGAAAGGGTGAGGCAGGAGAAATGCTTGAGCCCAGAAGGCGGAGGTTGCACTGAGTGGAGATTGTGCCACTGCACTTCAGCCTGGGCGACAGAGTGAGACTCCTCCATCTCAAAAAAAAAAAAAAAAAAGAGAAGGGACAAAAACAAGGCTGGTAAGGTTTACAGGGAACTGCTCAAGGACACTGCTACTTGCCTACGACCTCAAAATTGAGGCTAGAGCTCAGACCTTGTGTTCTTTTTACTGCAAGAGACCATGAGCTGGGTGTGGGCTCTGGAGAGTTCAAGCATCACCCTGGAGCTCAGAAAAGAGGTGTGCAACCTGCCACATGGTTAAGATGTTACCTGAGGCCAGGCGCGGTGGCTCAAGCCTGTAATCCCAGCACTTTGGGAGGCCGAAGCGGGCGGATCACGAGGTCAGGAAATCGAGACCATCCTGGCTAGCACGGTGAAACCCCGTCTCTACTAAAAAATATAAAAAACTAGCCGGGCGAGGTGGCGGGCGCCTGTAGTCCCAGCTACTCGGGAGGCTGAGCCAGGAGAATGGCGTAAACCCGGGAGGCGGAGCTTGCAGTGAGCTGAGATCCGGCCACTGCACTCCAGCCTGGGCGACGGAGCGAGACTCCGTCTCAAAAAAATATATATATATATACAAAAAAATACAAAAAAAATTAGCCGGGCGTGGTGGCGGGCGCCGGTAGTCCCAGCTACTCGAGTGGCTGAGGCAGGAGAAAGGCGTGAACCTGGGAGGCGGAGCTTGCAGTGAGACGAGATCGCGTCACTGCACTCCAGCCTGGGCGACAGAGTGAGCTATGTCTCAAGAAAAAAAGGAAAAAAAAAAAAAAAAAATCAGTGCTTGAGATATTTTGTAGACCCTGCACTTGACGGATCAGCTGGCCCCACCCAGATCAATAAACTGGCTCATCTGATCTTGTGGCCCCCACCCAGGAACTGACTGAGCACAAGAAGACAGCCCCGACCCTGTGATTTCATATCTGACCAATCAGCACTCTTGGCTCACTGGCTTCTCGCTACCCACCAAGTTATCCTTAAAAACTCTGCTCCCCAATTCAGCGAGCCTGATTTGAGTAATAATAAAACTCCAGCCGGACATGGTGGCTCAAGCCTGTAATCCCAGCACTTTGGAAGGCTGAGGCGGGCGAATCACGAGGTCGGGAAATCGAGACCATCCTAGCTAACAGGGTGAAACCCCTTCTCTACTAATAATACAAAAACACTAACCGGACGTCGTGGCGGGCGCCTATAATCCCAGCTATTCCAGAGGCTAAGGCAGGAGAATTGCTTGAACCCAGGAGGCGGAGGTTGCGGTGAGCCAAGATGGGGCCACTGCACTTCAGCCTGGGCGATAGAGCGAGACTCAGTCTCAAAAAAATAAAATAAAATAAAACAAAACTCCGGTCTCCTGCACAGCCGGCTCGTTGTGAATCACTCTTTTTCTATTGCAGTTCCCCTGTCTTGATGAATCAGCTCTGTCTAGGCAGCAGGCAAGGTGAACCCCTTACCCAGTTACATTACTGCCCTCCTCTCCCCGACCCCTTCTCATTTCTCTTTTCTTCTGGTCCTTTCTCTTCCTTCTCTTTCTTCCTCCTTCTTCTTTCCCTCTTCTGCTTTTTCTTTCTTCTTTCTTTTGTTCTCCCATCTTCTTCCTATCTTCAATTGCTACCACTAATCCAGTACTGGGGATTCTAGAAAACGCTCCAATGTCTTCTTTTTCCTAAGGTTTGTTAAAAATAAATTTTGCAGGCCGGGCGCGGTGGCTCAAGCCTGTAATCCCAGCACTTTGGGAGGCCGAGACGGGCGGATCACGAGGTCAGGAGATCGAGACCATCCTCGCTAACACGGTGAAACCCCTTCTCTACTAAAAAGTACAAAAAACTAGCCGGGCGAGGTGGCGGGCGCCTGTAGTCCCAGCTACTCCGGAGGCTGAGGCAGGAGAATGGCTTAAACCCGGGAGGCGGAGCTTGCAGTGAGCTGAGATCCACCCACTGCACTCCAGCCTGGGCAACAGAGCCAGACCCCGTCTCAAAAAAAAAAAATAAATTAAAAAAAAATAATAAATTTTGCGGCCGGGTGCCGTGGCTCAGACCTGCAATTCCAGCACTTTGGGAGGCCAAGGCGTGCGGATCACCTGCGGTCAAGAGTTCAAGACCAGACTGACCAACATGGAGAAACCCTGTCTCTACTAAAAAAAAAAATACAAAATTAGTCGGGCATGGTGGCCCATGCCTGTAATCCCAGCTACTTGGGAAGCTGAGGCAGGAGAATTGCTTGAACCCGGGAGGCAGAGGTTGCACTGAGCCGAGACTGTGCCATTGCACTCCAGCCTGGGCAACAAGAGTGAAACTCCGTCTCAAAATAAATAAATAAATGCATAAATTAATGAATATTAAAACATAAATAAATACATAAATTTTATTGGCCAAGCATGGTGACTCATTCCTGTAATCCCAGCACTTTGGAAAGTGCAGGCAAGAGGACTGATTGGGGCCATGAGTTCGAGACCATCCTGGGCAACATATTAAGATCCCATTCCTACAAATTTTTTTTTTTTT
>NW_020253998.1:0-1288 GCF_003255815.1 Theropithecus gelada
GCCAATTCCACAAGAACTGTCTTAGCGAAAGGCTTCTTGAGGGGAACGCTGTAATTCTATGAGACGATTTCACAGAACACAAAGAAGTTTCTCAGAAAGCTTCTTTCTCTTTGTTATTGGAGGATATTTCCTTTGGCCCTAGAGTCTTCAAAGGGATCCGAAATATCTGTTCTCAGATTCCACAGAAATAAGGCTAGCAAAGAGATCCATGAAATACAGATGTAACTCAGTGAGATGAAGTAACAGAACACTCAGCAGTATCTCAGAAAGCTTCTTTCCAGTTTTTCTCTGAGGATAATTTCTTTTTCACCATAGCCCTCTATGGGCTTCCAAATATAATTTTGCAAATTCCACAAGAACAGGGGTAGCGAGCGGCTTCTTGAGGGGAAAGCTGTAACTCTGTGAGATGAATTAACAGAACACTAAGCAGTTTCTCAGAAAGCTTCTTTCCAGATTTCATCGGAGGATATTTCCTTTTTCACCAGAGCCCTCTATTGGCTTCCAAATATCACGTTGCAAATTCCAGAAAACTGTCTTAGCGAAAGGCTTCTTGAGGGGAAAGCTGTAACTCTGTGAGATGATTTCACAGAACACAAAGAAGTTTCTCAGAAAGCTTCTTTCTCTTTTGTTATCGGAAGATATTTAATTTGGCCGTATATTCTTCAAACGGATCTGAAATATCTGTTCTCAGATTCCACAGAAATAAGGCTAGCAAAGAGATCCACGAAATACAGATGTAACTCTGTGAGTGGAAGCCACACATCACAAAGCAGTTTCGCAGAAACCTTCTTTCCAGTTTTTCTCTGAGAATATTTTCTTTTTCACCATACCCCTCTATGGGATTCAAAATATCCCTAACGAATTACACAAGAACAGGCTTAGTGAGCGGCTTCTTCAGGGGAAAACTGTAACTCTCTTAGATGATTTCACAGAACACAAAGAAGTTTCTCAGAAAGCTTCTTTCTCTTTGTTATCGGAGGATATTTCCTTTGACGCTAGAGTTTTCAAAGGGATTCGAAATATCTGTTCTCAGATTCCACAGAAATAAGGCTAGCAAAGAGATCCACGATATACAATGTAAATCTGTGAGTGGGAGTCACACATCACAAAGCAGTTTCTCAGAAAGCTTCTTTCCCGTTTTTCTCTTAGGATATTTTCTTTCTCACTATAGACCTCCATGGTCATCCAAATATCTATTTGCGAATTCCACAAGAACTGTCTTAGCGAAAGGCTTCTTGAGTGGAAAGCTGTAACTCTGTGAGATGATTTCACAGAACACAAAGAAGTT
>NW_020253999.1:0-1288 GCF_003255815.1 Theropithecus gelada
GACAAATGGGGAGTTGGTGCTGGCTCTGCATAGAGTTTCGGTTTTGCAACACAAAGATCCTCTGGAGATTGGTTGAGTAACAATGAGAATATACTTAACACTTAACACTACGAAACTGTAGGCTTAAAAGTGGTTGACAGGCCGGGCATGGTGGCTCATACCTGTAATCCCAGTACTTTGGAAGGTCAAGGCAGGCAAATCGCCTGAGGTCAGGAGTTCAAGACCAGCCTGGCCAACATGGCAAAACCCCGTCTCTACTAAAAATACAAAAATTAGCCAGACGTTGTGGCACACGTCTGCAGTTCCAGCTACTTGGGAGATTGACCAAGAGAATCACTTGAACCCAGGAGGTGGAGGTTGCAGTGAGCCAAGATCGTGCCACTGCACTACTCCAGCCTGGACGACAGAGCAAGACTCTGTCTCAAAAAAAAAAAAAAAGTGGTTCATAGCTGGCTGCAGTGGCTCACGCCTGCAATCCCAGTGCTTTGGGAGGGCAAGGTAGGCAGATCGCTTGCGGTCAAGAGTTCAAGACCAGCCTGGGCAATATAGCAAGGCCTGGTCTCTACAATAACATTTTTTTTTTTAATTAGCCCGGCCGGGCTTGGTGGCTCACGCCTGTAATCCCAGCACTTTGGGAGGCCGAGGCGGGCGGATCACGAGGTCAGGAGATCGAGACCATCCTGGCTAACATGGTGAAATCCCGTCTCTACTAAAAATACAAAAAATTAGCCGGGCATGGTGGTGGGCGCCTGTAATCCCAGCTACTCAGGAGGCTGAGGCAGGAGAATAGCATGAACCCGGGACACGCAGCTTGCAGTGAGCCAAGATAATGCCACTGCACTCCAACCTGGGCAACAGAGCAAGACTCTGTCTCAAAATAAATAAATAAATAATTTTAAAATTTAAGGTTGAGATGGTACTTTTTCGTTGGGTTTTTTTGTTTTTGTTTTTGTTTTTGTTTTTGTTTTTGAGATGGAGTCTCGCTCTGTTGCCCAGGCTGGAGTGCTGTGGCACAATCTCGGCTCACTGCAAGCTCCGCCTCCCAGGTTCAAGCAATTCTCTGCCTCAGTCTCCCAAGTAGCTGGGATTACAGGTGCCCGTCACCACACCTGGCTAACTTTTGTATTTTTAGTAGATACGGGATTTCACCATCTTGGCCAGGTTGGTCTTGAACCCCTGACGTCATGATCACCTGCCTTGGCCTCCCAAAGTGCTGGGATTACAGGCGTGAGCTACCGCATCCGGCTGAGATGGTACATTATATGTTATGTATATTTTACTGTAATTT
>NW_020254000.1:0-634 GCF_003255815.1 Theropithecus gelada
TCTATAGTCTTCAAAGGGATCCGAAATATCTGTTCTCAGATTCCACAGAAATAAGGCTAGCAAAGAGATCCACGAAATACAGATGTAACTCGGTGAGATGAAATAACACAACACTAAAGAGTTTCTCAGAAAGCTTCTTTCCAGATTTCATCTGCGGATATTTCCTTTTTCACCATAGCTCTCTATGGGCTTCCAAATATCACTTTGCAAATTCCAAAACAACTATCTTAGCGAAAGGCTTCTTGAGGGGAAAGCTGTAACTCTGTGAGATGATTTCACAGAACACAAAGAAGTTTCTCAGTAATCTTCTTTCCCTTTGTTTTCGGAGGATATTTCCTTTGGTCCTATACTCTTCAAAAGGATCCGAAATATCTCTTCTGAGATTCCACAGAAATAAGGGTAGCAAAGAGATCCACGATATACAGATTTAAGTCTGTGAGATGAATTAACAGAACACTAAGCAGTTTCTCAGAAAGCTTCTTTCCAGATTTCATCTGAGGATATTTCCTTTTTCACCGTAACCCTCTATGGGCTTCGAAATATCACTTTGCCAATTCCACAAGAACTGTCTTAGGGAAAGGATTCTTGAGGGGAAAGCTGTAACTCTGTGAGATGATTTCACAGAATACAAAAA
>NW_020254000.1:676-1287 GCF_003255815.1 Theropithecus gelada
CCCTATAGTCTTCAAAGGGATCCGAAATATCTGTTCTCAGATTCCACAGAAATATGGCTAGCAAAGAGATCCACGAAGTACAGATGTAACACTGTGAGATGAATTAACAGAACACTAAGCAGTTTCTCAGAAAGCTTCTTACCAGATTTCATCTGAGGATATTTCCTTTTTCACCATAGCCCTCAATCGACTTCCAAATATCACCTGCCAATTCCCCAAGAACTGTCTTAGCGAAAGGCTTCTTGAGGAGAAAGCTGTATATCTGTGAGGTGATTTCACAGAACACAAAGAAGTTTCTCAGAAAGCTTCTTTCTCTTTGTTATCGGAGGCTATTTCCTTTGGCCCTATAGTCTTCAAAGGGATCCAAAATATCTGTTCTCAGTTTCCACAGAAATAAGGCTGGCAAAGATATCCACGAAATACAAATGTAACTCGGTGAGATGAATTGACAGAACACTAAGCAGTTTCTCTGAAAGCTTCTGTCCAGATTTCATCTGAGGATATTTCCTTTTTCTTCATAGCCCTCTATGGGCTTCGAAATGTCACTTTGCCAATTCCACAAGAAATGTCTTAGCGAAAGGCTTCTTGAGGCGAAAGCTGTAAGTCTGTGC
>NW_020254001.1:0-1287 GCF_003255815.1 Theropithecus gelada
AGGATGGTCTCGATCTCCTGACCTCGTGATCCGCCCGTCTCGGCCTCCCAAAGTGCTGGGATTACAGGCTTGAGCCACCGCGCCCGGCCAAACAGCCCACTTTTCAAATGACCCTGTGCTATGCAAGAATCCTGTGCTATGAAAGGTTATTCACGGTGCAGATGGCTCTTCAGTGCAGTGCAGGAGTGGGCTCAGGGATTGAGGAAGAAGTCCAGGCCAGGCTAAGAGGTGGGGTTGGGGCCAATACCTGCCAGAGGCTGCAGATAGAGCTCGCTGCTGGGGTGTATGAAGGATACTCCATCTTCCCCATCAGCCCAGAGGTTGTCAGTCTCTGAAGCATCACCCCCTGGAAGTGGAGAGTGATGGAGGGTTTGACTGCAAAAATGGGGGATGGGGAAGAAGCTGGAATCTCCCAGTGGAAATCCCAGTGTGGCCTTCTCTTCTCCAGCATCATGATGCAAGTGCTGTCTGTTCACAAGTGGGAGTGAAGGAGGTGAGGAGGGGGTAATCAGCTGGAGACTGAAGGCCTAGCTCAGGCTGGCTGTGACGCTTGACGCCTCCTGCCTGCCTGAACCCCTCCTGTCCCATGTCCTCACAGTCCCTTTCTGTGGGAATATAGATGATGTGCGTACGTATGAACAGAACAGCCCGGACAGGCACAAAGGCATTTACACTAGTCATTTCCAGACTTGAGGACTGATCAAAACACAGATGACTGGGACTATCCCCTAGAGTTTCTGATTCAGTATGTTAGAGAAGGGCTGAGAATTCGCATTTCTTTTTAAAAATTAATTTTTAATGAAAAATAAAAATTCAGGGCCAGGTGCAGTGGCTCACGCCTGTAATCCCAGCACTTTGGGAGGCTGACAGAGGCGGATCATGAGGTCAGGAGACCAAGACCAGCCTGACCAACATGGTGAAACCCCATCTCTACTAAAAATACAAAAATTAGCCGGGCATGGTGGTGCATGCCTGTAATCCCAGCTACTCAGGAGGTTGAGGCAGGAGAATTGCTTGAACCCAGGAGGCAGAGGTTGCAGTGAGCCAAGACTGTACCACTGCACTCCAGCCTGGGTGACAGAGCCAGACTCTGTCTCAAAAAAAAAATTCATATATTTATTGTATACAACATGATGTTTTGAAATATGTAAACACTGTGCAATGGCTAATTCAAACCAACATATGCACTATCTCACGTACTTATTTTCTGTGGTAAAAACACCTATAATCTACTCTCTTACCAATTTTCTTTTCCTTTTTTTTTTTTTTTTTTTTTTTTTTTTTTTT
>NW_020254002.1:0-1287 GCF_003255815.1 Theropithecus gelada
TTTGGCCCTATAGTCTTCAAGGGGATCCGAGACATCTGTTCTCAGATCCCACAAAATAAGGCTAGCAAAGAGATGCACGAAATACAGATGTTACTCTGTGAGATGGATTAACAGAACACTAAGCAGTTTCTCAGAAAGCTTCTTTCCTGATATCATCGGAGGATATTTCCTTTGGCCGTTCAGTCTTCAAAGGGATCCAAAATATCTGTTCACAGATTCCACTGAAATAAGGCTAGCAAAGAGATGCCCGAGATACAGATGTAACACTGTCAGATGAATTAACAGAACACTAAGCAGTTAATCAGAAAGCTTCTTTCCTGATTTCGTCTGAGGACATTTCCTTTTTCACCGTAGCCCTCTATGGGCTTGCAAATATCACTTTGCCAATTCCGCAAGAACTGTCTTACCGAAAGGCTTCCTGAGGGGAAAGCTGTAACTCGGTGAGATTATTTCACAGAAAACAAAGAAGTTTCTCAGAAAGCTTCTTTCTCTTTGTTATCGGAGGATATTTCCTTTGTCCCTATAGTCTTCAAAGAGATCCGAAATATCTGTTCTCAGATTCCACAGAAATAAGGGTAGCAAAGAGATCCACGTAATACATATGTAACTCAGTGAGTGGAAGTAACACATCACAGAGAAGTTTCTCAGAAAGCTTCTTTCCAGATTTCATCTTAGGATATTTCCTTTTTCACCATAGCCCTCTATGGGTTTCCAAATATCCCTTTGCCAATTCCACAAGAACTGTCTTAGCGAAACACCTCTTGAGGTGAAAGCTGTAACTCTGTGAGATGATTTCACAGAACACAAAGAAGTTTCTCAGAAAGCTTCTTTCTCTTTGTTATCGGAGGATATTTCATTTGGCCCTATAGTCTTCAAAGGGATCCGAAATATCTGTTCTCAGATTCCACAGAAATAAGGCTAGCAAAGAGATACACGAAATACAGATGTAACTCTGTGAGATGAATTAACAAAACACTAAGCAGTTTCTCAGAAAGCTTCCTTCCAGATTTCATCTGAGGATAGTTCCTTTTTCACCGTAGCCCTCTATGGGCTTCCAAATATCACTTTGCCAATTCCAAAAGAACTGTCTTAGCGAAAGGCTTCTTGAGGGGAAACCTGTAACTCTGTGAGATGATTTCATAGAACACAAAGAAGTTTCTCAGAAAGCTTCTTTCTTTTTGTTAACCAAGGATATTTCCTTTGGCCCTATAGTCTTCAAAGGGATCCGAAATATCTGCTGTCAGATTTCACAGAAATAAGGCTAGAAAAGAGATCCACGAAATACAG
>NW_020254003.1:0-1287 GCF_003255815.1 Theropithecus gelada
AGTGGCCCCCAGGTTTAGAGAATGTTGGGTTGTGCCAGGACTCCCAAGTAGGAGAGGTAGAAACTATTTGCTCAAGCAGCCTCATGAATAGGTGCACCATTAGACACAGTATTATTATTGAGGTATGATTCATCAAAATAATGTCAGTTCAAGCTCCTCTCGACCAGTCATCTAACATTGAAATGTTATAGTTTCTTATTTGGATCTCTCTGGAGTTTATCTTTTGAATACTTAGGTAAAATTATAACTAGTATAAAGCTGTCTGTTTGGCAACATTATCTGCTGCGGAATTTTTCATCTTCTGTGTATCTCTTTTTCCACTTAATCTAAGTTTTTATTAGTCATGTATCCAGAATATTTGACATATTTGACAAGAATGGCATTTACATACATTTTTACCAAAACATATATTTAAATATATTTGTCTTTTTAATGTTGGTATAGGCAGACATACATGTAGAAAAGAATTATTTTGCACTACAAACTCAAACTGCAAACACAATTTAAATTCAACTAAATAATTAGAATAACATAAAACAAATAGGTGTGTTGTTTTGGTTTTTAGATATACATTCACTTTTGCAAGGGCACATGTATGTGTCTTTGCTGGGATGTTGTGTATGTATGTGTGTTTGTATGACCATGGAGTTTTAAATACATCGTTAAATTACATAGTTGTATTAACGTTGGCCAGGCATTGTAATCCCAGCACTTTGGGAGGCTTAGGCAGGCAGATGACTTGAGATTAAGAGTTCAAGACCAGCCTTGCCAACATGGCGAAACCCCATCTCTACTAAAAATACAAAAATTAGCCAGGTGTTGTGGCACGTGCCTTTAGTCCCAGTGCGACAGGGAAATGTGGGGTCAGAAATCCCACACAGAGTCCCTACTGGGGCACCACCTAGTGCAGCTGTAAAAAGAATTCCACTGTCCTCCAGAACCCAGAATGGTAGATCCACTGGGAGCTTGCACCGTGCGCCTGGAAAAGGCACAGACACTCAATGTCAACTCATGAATGTAGCCAGGAGGGAGACTGTGCCCTGCAAAGCCACAGGGACAGAACTGCTCAAGACCATGGGAACCCCCCTGTTGCATCAGGTAACCTGGATTTGATACACGGAGTCAAAGAAGATTATTTTGGAAAGTTAAGATTTGACTGCCCAGCTGGATTTCAGACTTGCATGAGGTCTGCAGTTTGGGCCAATTTCTCCCATTTGGAATGGCTGTATTTACACAATGCCTGAACTCCCATTGTATCTAGGAACGAACTGGATTTTTTTTTTTTAA
>NW_020254004.1:0-1287 GCF_003255815.1 Theropithecus gelada
TAGTTGTTACTTTTCCAGAATGTCATATAGTTGAACTCATACAGTATATTACATCTGAGACATTACATCTTAACCATATCATATATCTCAACCATTTTTGAGTGAACAGGTCAGTAGTGTTAACTATATTCACATTTTACAACAGATTTCTAGGATTTGTTCATTTTGTAAAACTGAAACTCTACATACATTGGACAACTCCTCTTTTTGCTCCTAGCAATCAGCATTCTACTTTCTGTTTCTATGAGTTTGACTACTTTAGACATCTCATATAAATAAAGCATGCAGTATTTGTTTTTTTTGTGCCTGGCTTATTTAACTTAGCATAATGTCCTTAAGATTTATCCATGTTGCAGTATGCAACAAGACTTCCTTTTTAACAATAAAATATATTATTATTTTAAAAAATGTTTAAACAACTTTATTGAGGTATGATTGACATACAAAAACCTGTGCATATTTAATGCATACAACTTGATGACATTAGAGATAAGTATATAACCATGAAACCACCACAATAATCTGTGTCATATCTGTATCTCTAAAAGTTTCCTTCCACCCTCTTTATTTATTATTTTTTGTGATACAAACTCTTAACATAAGATCTACCCTCTTAGCCAAATCTTTAGTACACAACATTGTTAACTACAAGTTCTGTGTAGTAAAACAGATCTCTAGACCTTGTTCATCTTGTATAACTGAAAGTTTGTACCCTTTGACTAATACTCCCCTGTTTTTCCCTCTCCCAGCCCCTGACAACCACCCTTCTACTCCCTGCTTCTATGAATTTTCTATTATTTTACTCAGCATAATGTCCTTCAGGTTCATCCATGTTGTTGCAATAGGGTTTTCTTCTTTTTAATGGCAGAATTGTATTCCATTTTGTATACATGCCACATTTTCTTTATCCACCAATTCATCAATGGGCATGTATGTTGCTTCTATGTTTTAACTATTGCAATGAACATGGGAGTGCAGATATCTGCTCA
Organism: Theropithecus gelada; assembly: GCF_003255815.1. Taxonomy (NCBI): domain Eukaryota; kingdom Metazoa; phylum Chordata; class Mammalia; order Primates; family Cercopithecidae; genus Theropithecus; species Theropithecus gelada. Next base: position 990 of record NW_020254004.1, read on the forward strand.
AGATCCTGATTTCAACTCCTTTGGCTCTATAGAAGTAAGATTGTTGGTTCATATGTCAACTCATTTTTAAATTTTTGAGGAACCTCCATAATGTTTTTCATAGTGACTGTACCATTTTACATTCTCATTAACAGTGCACAAGGGCTCAAATTTCTTCACAACCTAACCAACAGTTGTTATTTTCTGCTTTTTTCATAGCAGCCATGCTAATGGGTATGAAGTGATATTTAACAGTGTTTTTTTTTTTTTTAAATTTATTTATTATTATTATACTGTAAGTTGTAGGGTACATGTGCAT
>NW_020254005.1:0-1287 GCF_003255815.1 Theropithecus gelada
GTAAACCCGGGAAGCGGAGCTGCAGTGAGCTGAGATCCGGCCACTGCACTCCAGCCCTGGCTACCGAGCAAGACTCCGTCTCAAAAAAAAAAAAAAAATAATAATAATAATAAGGCTAGCAAAGAGATCCACGAAATACAGATGTAACTGTGAGTAGAAGTCACACATCACAGAGCAGTTTCTCAGATAGCTTCTTTCCAGATTTCATCTGAGGATATTTCCTTTTTCACCATAGCCCTCTAAGGGCTTCCAAATATCACTTTGCCAATTCCACAAGAACTGTCTTAGCCAAAGGCTTCTTGAGGGGAAAGCTGTAACTAAGTGCGATGATTTCACAGAACACAAAGAAGTTTCTCAGAATGCTTCTTTCTCTTTGCTATCGGAGGATATTTCCTTTGGCCCTATAGTCTTCAAAGGGATCCGAAATATCTGTTCTGAGATTTCACAGAAATAAGGCTAGCAAAGAGATCCACGAAATACAGATGTAACTCTCTGCGATGACTTTACAGAGCACTAAGCAATTTTTCAGAAAGCTTCTTTCCAGATTTCATCTGAGGATATTTTCTTTTTCAGGGTACCCCTCTATGGGCTTCCAAATATCACTTTGCCAATTCCACAAGAACTGTCTTAGCGAAAGGCTTCTTGAGGCGAAAGCTCTAACTCTGCGCGGTGATGTCACAGAACACAATGAAGTTTCTCAGAAAGCTTCTTTCTCTCTGTTATCGGAGGATATTTCCTTTGGCCCCATAGTCTTCAAAGGGATCCGAAATATCTGTTCTCAGATTCCCCAGAAATAAGGCTAGCAAAGAGATCCACGAAATACAGATGGAAATCTGTGAGTAGAAGTCATACATCACAAAGCAGTTTCTCACAAAGCTTCCTAACAGGTGTTCTCTGAGGATATTTCCTTTTTCACCATGGCCCTCTATGGACTTCCAAATATCACATTGCGACTTCCACAAAAACAGGCTTAGGGAGCGGCTTCTTGAGAGGAAAGCTGTAACTCTGTGACACGAATTAACAGAACACTAAGCAGTTTGTCAGAAACTTCTTTACAGATTTCAGCTGAGGATATTTCCATTTTCAACATAGCACTCTATGGGCTTCCAAATATCACTTTGCAAATTCCATAAGAACTGTCTTAGAGAAAGACTTCTTGAGGGGAAAGCTGTAACTCTGTGAGATGATTTCACAGAACACAAAGAAGTTTCTCAGGAAGCGTCTTTCTCTTTGTTATCGGAGGATATTTCCTTTGGCCCTATAATCTTCGAAGGGATCCAAAATATC
>NW_020254006.1:0-1286 GCF_003255815.1 Theropithecus gelada
TCTGTGGGTCTCTTTGCTAGCCTTATTTCTGTGGAATCTGAGAACAGATATTTAGGATCCCTTTGAAGAATATAGGGCCAAAGGAAATATCCTCCGATAACAAAGAGTAAGAAGCTTTATGACAAACTTCTTTGTGTTCTGTGAAATCATCTCACAGTGTTACAGCTCTCCCCTCAAGAAACCTTTTGCTAAGACCGTTCTTTTGGAATTGGCAAAGTGATATTTGGAAGCCCATAGAGGGCTATGGTGAAAAAGGAAATATCCTCAGAAGAAATCTGGAAAGAAGATTTCTGAGAAACTGCTCTGTGATGTGTGACTGCCACTTACAGAAGTACATCTGTATTTCGTGTATCTCTTTGCTAGCCTTAATTCTTTGGAATCTGAGAACAGATATTTAAGATCCCTTTGAAGACTATAGGGCCAAAGGAAATATCCTCGGATAACAAAGAGAAAGAAGCTTTCTGAGAAACCTCTTTGTGTTCTCTGAAATCGTCTCACAGCGTTACAGCTTTCCCCCAAGGAGCCTTTCGCTAAGACAGTTCTAGTCTAATTGGAAAAGTAATATTTGGAAGCCCATAGAGGGCTTTGGTGAAAAGAAAATATCCTCAGATAAAATCTGGAAAGAAGGCTTCTGAGAAACTGCTTAGTGTTCTGTTAATTCATCTCACAGGGTTACATTTGTATTTCGTGGATCTCTTTGCTAGCCTTATTTTTGTGGAATCTGAGAACAGATATTTCGGATCCCTTTGAAGACTATAGGGCCAAAGGAAATATCCTCCGATAACAAAGAGAAAGAAGCGTTCTTAGAAACTTCTTTGTGTTCTGTAAAATCATGTCACAGAGTGACAGCTTTCCCCTCAAGAAGCCTTTCGCTAAGACATTTCTTGTAGAATTGGCAAAGAGATATTTGGAAACACCTAGTGGGCTATGGTGAAAAAGGAAATATTCAAAGATGCAATCTGGAAAGAAGCTTTCTGAGAAATTGCTCTGTGATATGTGACTTCCGCTCACAGAGTTACATCTGTATTTCGTGAATTTCTTTGCTAACCTTATTTCTGTGGAATCTGAGAACAGATATTTCGGATCCCTTTGAAGACTATGGGGCCAAAGGAAATATCCTCCGATAACAAAGAGAAAGAAGCTTTCTGAGAAACTTCTTTGTGTTCTGTGAAATCATCTCGCAGAGTTACAGCTTTCCCCTCAAGAAGCCTTTCGCTAAGACAGTTCTTGTGGAATTGGCAAAGTGATCTTTGGAAGCCCCTATAGGGCTATGGTGAAAAAAAAAA
>NW_020254007.1:0-7564 GCF_003255815.1 Theropithecus gelada
CCATTATGGAAAACAGTATGGAGATTCCTCAAGGATCTAGAACTAGAAGTACCATATGACCCAGCCATCCCATTACTGGGTATATACCCAAAGGATTATAAATTATGCTGCTATAAAGACACATGCACATGTATATTTATTGTGGCACTATTCACAATAGTAAAGACTTGGAATCAACCCAAATGTCCATCAGTGACAGACTGGATTGAGAAAACGTGGCACATATACACCATGGAATACTATGCAGCCATAAAAAAGGATGAGTTTGTGTCCTTTGTAGGGACATGGATGCATCTGGAAACCATCATTCTTAGCAAACTATCACAAGAACAGAAAACCAAACACCGCATGTTCTCATTCATTGGTGGGAACTGAACAATGAGATCACTTGGACTCGGGAAGGGGAACATCACACACCGGGGCCTATCACGGGGAGGGGGGAGGGGGGAGGGATTGCATTGGGAGTTATACCTGATGTAAATGACGAGTTGATGGGTGCTGACGAGTTGATGGGAGCAGCATGCCAACATGGCGCAGGTATACATATGTAACAAACCTGCACGTTATCCACATGTACCCTAGAACTTAAATTATAATTTAAAAAAAAGAAAATATAAAGATAAAATACAAAAAAAAAAAATTTACTCATGTAACCCACCACCACCTGTTCCCCATAAACCTATGGAAATACAACTAAATAATTATATAGCTAACTATCTACGTATTAATCTAAACTCTAAGAGACTTTGAAGAAACTTTATTTTATTTTATTTTATTTTATTTATTTATTTATTTTGAGATGGAGTTTCACTCTTGTTGCCCAGGCTCGATCTCGGCTCACTGCAACCTCCACCTCTGGGGTTCAAGCGGTTCTGCCTTAGCCTTCCGAGTCACTGGGATTGAGGCATGTGCCACCATGCCCAGCAAATTTTGTATTTTTTAGTACAGATGGGATTTCTCCATGTTGGTCAGGCTGGTCTCAAACTCCTGACCTCAGGTGATCTGCCCACCTCGGCCTTGCAAAGTGCTAGGATTCCAGGTGTGAGCCACCGTGCCTGGTCTGAAGAAAATTTTTATCAGTGAAAATTCCATAATAGTTTAATGGAAAGAGAAAAGTCACATGTTAGATGGACCTCTTTTATAAACTTTCTTTATATTCTTGTAAAAAACCTTACCTCTTCTATTTATTGTTTGGTTGAAAACTAAATTTTTCAGAAGATAAAAGTTAACCAAAAGTGTTTGGCACTTCTCTTCAGAAAAGAAGCACTAAACACATAGTTTTCTCACTTACTTAACTTCAAATAAATATTTCAACTGTATTTTGTTCAAGAAAAATTTCTCTTTTTTTCAGAGACGAGGTCCAGGTTACTAATAAGAAGCTTTTTATTAGTCTGACTGTGACCTCATTGTAAGAGGCCTGTTTTATTTGTTTAGATTTTACTGATTTTTAGAAGGATTTGAAGTTTGCATTTACACTTTAAAGTTCGAAGTAATACTTGCCAGTGTTCAGGGATGTGTGAGGGACTGGTGAGTGTATTACTAAAAGTTAATAGGAGGCAGATTTTTGTATTTATGAAGTAGGTCTGTATCCTGATAGCAGGGATAATTACAAAAATCTACACTTGTGATTAAATGACATAGAACAATGATACATCAGTAAAATAACATTGTTATCAATGTGGATTTCCTTGTTTAGCTATTATACTATAATTATTTATATCCATTGGGAGATGAATAAGAAATTGATACACAGAACCTCTCCGTCCCTATCTTTCCAACCTTCTATGAATCTACAAGCCTTTCAAAATAAAAAAGTTAAAAATTTAACAAACAAACAAAAACAAAAAAACAAGATAGAAGCTTTCTGAGAAACTTCTCTGTGATCTGTGAATTCATCCCAGAGATTTCCAACTTTGGGTTCATGAAGCCATTTGCTAACACTGTTCTCGTGGAAACTGCAAACGGATATGTGGGAGCGCATTAGTGCTATGGTGAGAAAGGAAATATCCACAGATAAAACCAGGAAAGAAGCTTTCTGAGAAACTATTTTGTGACGTGTGAATGCAACTCACAAAGTTACACATTTCCTTTCATTGATCAGTTTGCTAACTCTCTTTTCCTCAAATCTGCAATGGGATATTTCCTTGCGCAATGAAGCTTGCGCTGACAAAGGAAATATACTCAAACAAAAAGTAGAAAGAAGCTTTCTGAGAAACTGACTTATGATGCGTGAATTCAACTCACTGAGTTACAGCTGTATTTCATGGAGCTGTTTGCTAGTCCTGTTTTTGTGGAATCTGAGAACTGATATTTCGGATCGCTTTGAAGAGTATAGAGCCAAAGGAAATATCCCCGATAAAAACGAGAAAGAAGTGTTCTGAGAAATGCCTTTCTGACCTCTGAATTCAACTCACAGAGTTCCACCTTTCTGTTCATGTAACTGTTTGCTAACTCTCTTTTTGTGGTATCTGCAAAGTGATATTTTGGAGTGCATTGAGGGCCACAGTGATAAAGGAAATATCTTCAGATAAAAACTGAAAAGAAGCATTCTGAGAAACTGCATTGTGACGTGTGAATGCAACTCACAAAATTACACTTTGATGTTCATTGATCAGTTTGCTAACACAGTTTTCTTCAATTCTGCAATGGGATATTTCTATGCCCAATGAAGCTTAAGGTGACAAAGGAAATATCTTCAGATAAAAAGTAGAAAGAAGCTTTCTGAGAAACTGCTTTACGATGTGTGAATTCAACTCACTGAGTTACAGCTGTATTTCCTGGAGCTATTTTCTAGTCCTGCATTTGTGGAATCTGAGAACTGATATTTCGGATCGCTTTGAAGAGTATACGGCCAAAAGAAGTATCCCCACATAAAAACAAGAAAGAAGTATTCTGAGAAACTTCTTTGTGATTTGTGAATTCATCGCACAGAGATACGCCTTTGTGATCATGAAGCCGTTTGCTAACACTGTTCTCCTGGAAACTGCAAAAGGATATTTGGGAGCCCATTAGGGCTATGGTGAAAAAGGAAATATCCACAGATAAAACCTGGAAAGAAGCGTTCTGAGAAACTGCATTGTGACGTGTGAATGCAACTCACAGAGTTACACTTTTCTGTTCCTTGATCAGTTTGCTAACACAGTTTTTTTCAAATCTACAATGGGATATTTCTTTGCCCAATGAAGCTTACAGTGACAAAGGAAATATCTTCAGAAAAAAACTAGAAAGAAGCTTTCTGAGAAACTGTTTTGCGATGTGTGAATTCAACTCACTGAGTTACAGCTTTATATATGGAGGTGTTTGCTAGTCCTGTTTTTTTGGAATGTAAGACCTGATATTTCGGATGGCTTTGAAGAGTATACAGTCGAAGGAAATATACCCAGATAAAAACGAAAAAGAAGTTTTCTGAGAAATGTCGTTCTGATCTCTGAATTTAACTCACAGAGTTCCACCTTTCTGTTAATGTAGCTCTTTGCTAACACTTTTCTCTTAGAATCTGCAAACTGATATTTGGGAGCACATTGGGGGTTAATGTGAAAAAGGAAATATCTTCAGACAAAAACTGAAAAGAAGCGTTTTGAGAAACTGCATTGTGACATTGAATGCAACTCACAGAGTTACACTTTTCAGTTCCTTGATCAGTTTGCAAACACATTTTCTTCAATTCTACAATGGGATATTTCTTTGCCCAATGAAGCTTACGGTGACTAAGGAAATATCTTCAGATAAAAAGTAGAAAGAAGCTCTCTGAGAAACTGCTTTGTGATGTGTGAATTCAACTCACTGAGTTACAGCGGTATTCGAGGAGCTGTTTGCTAGTCCCGTTTTTGTGGAATGTAAGACATGAAATTTCGGATCGCTTTGAAGAGTATACAGCCAAAGGAAATATCCGCAGAAAAAAACGAGAAAGAACTTTTCTGAGAAATGTCTTTCTGTTCTCAGAATTCATCTCACAGAGTTCCACCTTTGTGTTCATGTAGCTGTTTGCTAACACTCCGCTTTTGGAATCTGCAAAGTGATATTTGGGAGCATATAGAGGGCTACAGTGAAAAAGGAAATATCTTCAGATCAAAACTGAAAAGAAGCAGTCTGAGAAACTGCATTGTGAAGTGTGAATGCCACTCACAGAGATACACTTTTCTGTTCCTTGATCAGTTTGCTAACACAGTTTCCTTCAAATCTACAATGGGATATTTCTTTGTCCAATGAAGCTTACGGTGACAAAGGAAATATTTTCAGATAAAAAATAGAAAGAAGCTTTCTGAGAAACTGCTTTGTGATGTGTGAATTCAACTCACTGAGTTACTGCTATATTTCGTGGACTTGTTTGCTAGTCCTATTTTTGTGGAATGTAAGACCTGATATTTCGGATCGCTTTGAAGAGTATATTGCCAAAGAAAATATCCCCAGATAAAAACGAGAAAGAAGTTTTCTGAGAAATGACTTTCTGATCTCTGAATTCATCTCACAGAGTTCCACGTTTCTGTTCATGTAGCTGTTTGCTAACCTTCTTCTCGTGGAATCTGCAAAGTGATATTTCGGAGCCCATTGAGGGCTACAGTGAAAAAGGAAATATCTTCAGATAAAAGCTGAAAAGAAGCGTTCTGAGAAACTGCATTGTGACGTGTGAATGAAAATTACAGAGTTACACTTTCTGTTCATTGTTCAGTTTGCTAACACAGTTATCTTCAAATCTACAATGGGATATTTCTTTGCCCAATGAAGCTAATGGTGACAAAGGAAACATCTTCAGATAAAAAGTAGAAAGAAGCTTTCTGAAAAACTGTTTTTTGATGTGTGAATTCAACTCACTGAGTTACATCGGTAGTTTGTGGAGCTGTTTGCTACTCCTGTTTTTGTGGAATGTAAGACATGATATTTTGGATCGCTTTGAAGAGTATACAGCCAAAGAAAATATCACCAGATAAAAACGAGAAAGAAGTTTTCTGAGTAATGTCTTTCTGATCTCTGAATTCATCTCACAGCGTTCCACCTTTCTGTTCATGTTACTGTTTGCTAACACTCTTCTCTTGGAATCTGCAAAGTGATATGTGGGAGCGCACTGAGGGCTGCAGTGAAAAAGGTAATATCTTCAGATAAAAACTGAAAAGAACCGTTCTGAGAAACTTCATTGTGACGTGTCAATGCAACTTACAGAGTTACACTTCTCTGTTCATTGATCAGTTTGCTATCACACTTTTCTACAAATCTGCAGTGGGATATTTCTTTGTCCAATGAAGCTTACGGTGACAAAGGAAACATCTTCAGATAAAAAGTAGAAAGAATCTTTCTGAAAAACTGCTTTTTGATGTGTGAATTCAACTCACCGAGTTACATGTGTATTTCTTGGAGCTGATGGTAGTCGTGTTTTGGTGGGATGTAAAACCTGATATTTCTGATCGCTTTGAAGAGTATACAGCCAAAGGAAATATCCCCAGAAAAAAACGAGACAGAAGTTTTCTGAGAAATGTCTGTCTGATCTCTGAATTCATCTCACAGAGTTCTACCTTTCTGTTCATGTAGCTGTTTGCTAAACTCTTCTCGTGGAATCTGCAAAGTGATATTTGGGAGTGCATTGAGGGCTATAGTGAAAAAGGAAATATCTTCAAATAAAAACCGTAAAGAAGCCTTCTGTGAAACTGCATTGTGACGTGTGAATGCAACTCACAGAGTTACACTTTTCTGTTCATTGATCAGTTTGCTAAAAGTCTTTTCTTCAAATCTGCAATGGGATATTTCTTTTCCCAATGAGAATTACCGTGACAAAGGAAACATCTTCAGATAAAAAGTAGAAAGAAGCTTTCTGAAAAACTGCTTTGTGATGTGTGAATTCACCTCACTGAGATACATCTGTATTTCGTGGAGCTGATGCTAGTCCTGTTTTGCAGAATCTAAGACCTGATGATTCAGATCGCTTTGAAGAGTATACAGCCAAAGGAAATATCCCCAGATAAAAACGTGAAAGTTTTCTGAGAAATGCCTTTCTAATCTTTGAATCAATCTCACAGAGTTCCACCTTTCTGTTCATGGAGCTGTTTGTTCACACTTTTCTCGTGGAATCTGCAAAATGATATTTGGGAACACATTGAGGACTACAGTGAAAAAGGAAATATCTTCAGATAAAAACTGAAAACAACCGTTCGGAGAAACTGCATTGTGACGTGTGAATGCAAGCCACAGAGTTACACCTTTCTGTTCATTAATCAGTTTGCTAACACAGTTTTCTTCAAACCTGCAATGAGATATTTCTTTGCCCAATGAAGCTTACGGTGACAAAGGAAATATCTTCAGATAAAAAGTAGAAAGAAGGTTTTTGAAAAACTGCTTTGTGATGTGTGAATTCAACTCACTGAGATACATCTGTATTTCGTGGAGCTGATGCTAGTCCTGTTTTGCAGAATCTAAGACCTGATCATTCGGATCGCTTTGAAGAGTATACAGCCAAAGGAAATATTCCCAGATAAAAATGAGAAAGAAGTTTTCTGAGAAATCTCTTTCTGATCTCTGAATTCATCTAACAGGGTTCCACCTTGCTGTTCATGTAGCTATTTGCTAACACTCTTCTCTTTGAATGTGCCAAGTGATATTTGGGAGCACATTGAGGGCTACCGTGAAAAAGGAAATACCTTCATATCAAAATTAAAAAGAAGCGTTCTGAGGGGGGCAGAGCAAGATGGCCGAATAGGAACAGCCCCAGTCTCCAACTCCCAGCGCGGGCGACACAGAAGACCGGTGATTTCTGCATTTTCAACTGAGGTACTGGGTTCATCTCACTGAGGAGAGCCAGACGATCGGTGCTGGTCAGCTGCTGCAGCCCGACCAGCGAGAGCTGAAGCAGGGCGAGGCATTGCCTCAGCTGGGAAGCGCAACGGGGAAGGGAATCCCTTTTCCTTGCCAGGGGAACTGAGACACACAACACCTGGAAAATCGGGTAACTCCCACACCAATACTGCGCTTTAAGCAAACAGGCACACCAGGAGATCATATCCCACACCTGGCCAGGAGGGTCCCACACCCACGGAGCCTCCCTCATTGCTAGCACAGCAGTCTGTGATCTCGTGGCAAGGCAGCAGCGAGGCTGGGGGAGGGGTGCCCGCCATTGCTGAGGCTTAAGTAGGTAAACAAAGCTGCTGGGAAGCTCGAACTGGGTGGAGCTCACAGCAGCTCAAGGAAACCTGCCTGTCTCTGTAGACTCCACCTCTGGGGACAGGGCACAGTAAACAATAACAAACGCAACAGAAACCTCTGCAGACGAAAGCGACACTGTCTGACAGCTTTGAAGAGAGCAGTGGATCTCCCAACACGGAGGTTGAGATCTGAGAAGAGACAGACTGCCTGCTCAAGTGGGTCCCTGACCCCTGAGTAGCCTAACTGGGAGACATCCCCCACTAGGGGCAGTCTGACACCCCACACCTCACAGGGTGGAGTACACACCTGAGTGGGGGCTTCCAAAACAAGAATCAGACAGGTACACTAGGTGTTCAGAAATATTCTATCTTCTGCAGCCTCTGCTGCTTATACCCAGGCAAACAGGGTCTGGAGTGGACCTCAAGCAATCTCCAAC
>NW_020254008.1:0-1286 GCF_003255815.1 Theropithecus gelada
TTCCCGATTTTTTCTGAGGATATTTCCTTTTTCACCATAGCCCTCTAAGGCCTTCCAAATATCACTTTGCCAATTCCACAAGAACTGTCTTAGCGAAAGGCTTCTAGAGGGGAAAGCTGTAACTCTGTGAGATGATTTCACAGAACAGAAAGAAGTTTCGCAGAAAGCTTCTTTCTCTTTGCTATCGGAGGATATTTCCATAGGCCCTATAGTCTTCAAAGGGATCCGAAATATCTGCTCTTAGATTCCACAGAAAAAAGGCTAGCAAACAGATCCACGAAATACAGATGTAACTCTGAGAGATGAATTAACAGAACACTAAGCAGTTTCTCAGAAAGCTTCTTTCCCGATTTCATCTGAGGATATTTCCTTTTTCACCATAGTCCTCTAAGGCCTTCCAAATATCACTTTGCCAATTCAACAAGCACTGTCTTAGCGAAAGGCTTTTTGAGGGGAAAGCTGTAACTGTGTGAGATGATTTCACAGAACACAAAGAAGTTTCTCATAAAGCTTCTTTCTCTTTGTTATCGGAGGATATTTCCTTAGGCCGTCTAGTCTTCAAAGGGATCCGAAATATCTGTTCTCAGATTCCACGGAAATAAGGCTAGCAAAGAGATCCACGAAATACAGATGTAACTCTGTGAGATGAATTAACAGAACACTAAGCAGTTTCTCTGAAAGCTTCTTTCCAGATTTCATCTGAGGATATTTCCTTTTTCACCATAGCCCTCTATGGGCTTCCAAATATCACTTTGCCAATTCCACAAGAACTGTGTTAGCGAAAGGCTACTTGAGGGAAAAGCTGTATCTCTGTGAGATGATTTCACAGAACACAAAGAAGTTTCTCAGAAAGCATCTTTCTCTTTTTTTTATCGGAGGATATTTCCTTTGGCCCTATAGTTTTCAAAGGGATCCGAAATATCTGTTCCTAGATTCCACAGAAATAAGTCTGGCAAAGATATCCACGAAATACAGATGTAAATCTGAGAGATGAATTAACAGAACACTAAGCAGTTTCTCAGAAAGCTTCTTTCCAGATTTCATCTGAGGATATTTTGCTTTTCACCAGCGCCCTCTATGGGCTTCCAAATATCACTTTGCCAATTCCACTAGAACTCCCTTAGTGAAAGGCTTCTTGAGGGGAAAGCTGTAACTCTGTTAGATGATTTCACAGAACACAAAGAGGTTTCTCAGAAAGCTTCTTGCTCTTTGTTATCGGAGGATATTTCCTTTGGCCCTATGGTCTTCAAAGGGATCCGAAATATCTGTTCTCAGATTCCACAGAT
>NW_020254009.1:0-1286 GCF_003255815.1 Theropithecus gelada
CCATAGTCTTCTATGTTCTTCCAAATATTACTTTGCCTATTCCACCAGAACTGTCTTAGCGAAAGGCTTCTTGAGCGGAAAGCTGTAACTCTGTGAGATGATTTCACAGAACAGAAAGAAGTTTCTCAGAAAGCTTCTTTCTCTTTGTAATCAGAGGATATTTCCTTTAGCAATATACTCTTCAAAGGGATACGAAATATCTGTTCTCAGATTACACAGAAATAAGGCTAGCAAAGAGATCCACGAAATACAGATATAACTGTGTGAGATGAATTAACAGAACACTAAGCAGTATCTGAGAAATCTTCTTTCCATATTTCATTTGAGGATATTTCCTTTTTCAACATAGCCCTCTATGGGCTTCCAAATATCACATTGACAATTCCACAAGAACTGTCTTAGCGAAAGTCTTCTTGAGGGGAAAGCTGTAACTCTGTGACAGGATTTCACAGAACACAAAGAAGTTTATCAGAAAGCTTCTTTTTCTTTGTTATCGGAGGATATTTCCTTTGGCCCTATAGTCTTCAAAGGGATCCGAAATATCTGTTCTCAGATTCCACAGAAATAAGGCTAGCAAAGATATCCACGAAATACAGATGTAACTCTGTGAGATGAATTAATAGAACACTAAGCAGTTTCTCAGAAAGCTTCTTTCCACATTCCATCTGAGGATATTTCCTTTTTCACCGTAGCCCACTATGGGATTCCAAATATCACTTTGACAATTCCACAAGAACTGTCTTATCGAAAGGCTTCTTGAGGGGAAAGCTGTAACTCTGTGAGATGATTTCACAGAACACAAAGAAGTTTCTCAGAAAGCTTCTTTCTCTTTGTTGTCGGAGGATATTTCCTTTGGCGCTATACTTTTCCGAGGGATCAGAAATATCTGTTCTCAGATTTCACAGAAATAAGGCTAGCAAAGAGATCCATGAAACACAGATGTAACTCTGTGAGTGGAAGTCACACATCGCAGAACAGTTTCCCAGAAAGCTTCTTTCCAGATTACATCTGAGGATATTTCCTTTTTCGCCATAGCCCTCTATGGGCTTCCAAATATCACTTTGCCAATTCCTCAAGAACTGTCTTAGCGAAAGGCTTCTTGAGGAGAAAGCTGTAACTTTGTGAGATGATTTCACAGAACACAAAGAAGTTTCCCATAAAGCTTTTTTCTCTTTGTTATCGGAGGATATTTCCTTTGGCCCTATAGTCTTCAAAGTGTTCTGAAATATCTGTTCTCATATTCCACAGAAATAAGGCAACCAAAGAGATCCACGAAATACAGATGT
>NW_020254010.1:0-1286 GCF_003255815.1 Theropithecus gelada
ATAGGCTAGCAAAGAGATCCACGAAATACAGATGTAACTCTGTGAGATGAACTAACACAACACTAAGCAGTTTCTCAGAAAGCTTCTTTTCAGATTTTATCTGACGATAATTCCTTTTTCTCCATAGCCCTCTATGGGCTTCCAAATATCACTTTACCAGTTCCACAAGAACTGTCTTAACGAAAGGCTTCTTGAGGGGAAAGCTGTAACTCTGTGAGATGATTTCACAGAACACAAAGAAGTTTCTCAGAGAGCTTCTGTCTCTTTGTTATCGGAGGATATTTGCTTTGGCCCTATAGTCTTCAAAGGGATCCGAAATATCTGTTCTCAGACTCCAGAGAAATAAGGCTAGCAAAGAGATCCAAGAAATACAGAGGAAACTCTGTGAGGTGAATTAACAGAACACTATGCAGTTTCTCAGAAAGCTTCTTTCCAGATTTCATCGGAGGATATTTCCTTTTTCACCATAGCCCTCTAAGGGCCTCCAAATATCATTTTGCCAATTCCACAAGAACTGTCTTAGCGAAAGGCTTCTTGAGGGGAATGCTGTAACTCTGTGAGATGATTTTGCAGAACACAAAGAAGTCTCCCAGAAAGCTTCTTTCTCTTTGGTATCGGAGGATATTTCCTTTGGCCCTATAGTCTTCAAAGGGATCCGAAATATCTGTTGTCAGATTCCACAGAAATAAGGCTAGCAAAGAGATCCACGAAATAGAGATGTAACTCTGTGAGATGAATTAACAGAACACTAAGCAGTTTCTCAGAAAGCTTCTTTCCAGATTTCATCGGAGAATATTTCCTTTTTCACCATACGCCTCTATGGGCTTCCAAATATCACTTTGCCAATTAAACAAGAACTGTCTTAGCGAATGGCTTCTTGAGGGGAAAGCTGTAACTCTGTGAGATGATTTCACAGAACACAAAGAAGTTTCTCAGAAAGCTTCTTTCTGTTTGTTATCGGAGGATATTTCCTTTGGGCCTATAGTCTTCAAAGGGATCTGAAATATCTGTTCTCAGATTACATAGAAATAAGGCTAGCAAAGAGATCCACGAAATACAGATGTAACTCTGTGAGATGAATTAACAGAACACTAAGCAGTTTCTCAGGAAGCTTCTTTCCAGATTTCATCTGAGGATATTTCCTTTTTCCCCATATCCCCCTATGGGCTTCCAAATATCACTTTGCCAACTCGACAAGAACTGTCTTAGCGAAAGGCTTCTTGAGGGCAAAGGTGTAACTCTGTGAAATCATCTCACAGAGTTACACCTTTGCCCTCAAGAAGCCT
>NW_020254011.1:0-1493 GCF_003255815.1 Theropithecus gelada
TGGAATCTGAGAACAGATATTTCGGATCCATTTGAAGACTATAGGGCCAAAGGAAATATCCTCCGATAACAAAGAGAAAGAAGCTTTCCGAGAAACATCTTTGTGTTCTGTGAAATCATCTCACAGAGTTGCAGCTTTCCCCTCAAGAAGCCTTTCGCTAAGACAGTTCTTGTGGAATCGGCAAAGTGATATTTGGAAGCCCATAGAGGGCTATGGTGAAAAAGGAAATATCCTCAGATGAAATCTGGAAAGAAGCTTTCTGAGAAACTGCTCTGTGATGTGTGACTTCCACTCACAGTGTTACATCAGTATTTCGGGGATCTCTTTTCTAACCTTATTTCTGTGGAATCTGAGAACAGATATTTCGGATCCCTTTGAAGACTATAGGGCCAAAGGAAATATCCTCTGATAACAAAGAGAAAGAAGCTTTCTGAGAAACTGCTCAGTGTTCTGTTAATTCATCTCACAGAGTTACATCGGTATTTCGTGGATCTCTTTGCTAAACTTATTTCTGTGGAATCTGAGAACAGATATTTCGGATCAATTTGAAGACTATAGGGTCAAAGGAAATATCCTCCGATACCAAAGAGAAAGAAGCTTTCTGACAAACTTCTTTGTGTTCCCTGAAATCATCTCACAGAGTTACAGCTTTCCCCTCAAGAAACCTTTCGTTAAGACAGTTCTTGTGGAATTGGCAAAGTGATATTTGGAAGCCCATAGAGGTCTATATTGAAAAACTAAATATCCTCAGATGAAATCTGGAAAGAATCTTTCTTAGAAACTGTTTAGTGTTCTGTTATATTCTCACAGAGTTACATCTGTATTTCGTGGATCTCTTTGCTAGCCTTATTTCTGTGGAATCTGAGAACAGATATTTCGGATCCATTTGAAGACTATAGGGCCAAAGGAAATATCCTCCGATAACAAAGAGAAAGAAGCTTTCCGAGAAACATCTTTGTGTTCTGTGAAATCATCTCACAGAGTTGCAGCTTTCCCCTCAAGAAGCCTTTCGCTAAGACAGTTCTTGTGGAATCGGCAAAGTGATATTTGGAAGCCCATAGAGGGCTATGGTGAAAAAGGAAATATCCTCAGATGAAATCTGGAAAGAAGCTTTCTGAGAAACTGCTCTGTGATGTGTGACTTCCACTCACAGTGTTACATCAGTATTTCGGGGATCTCTTTTCTAACCTTATTTCTGTGGAATCTGAGAACAGATATTTCGGATCCCTTTGAAGACTATAGGGCCAAAGGAAATATCCTCTGATAACAAAGAGAAAGAAGCTTTCTGAGAAACTGCTCAGTGTTCTGTTAATTCATCTCACAGAGTTACATCGGTATTTCGTGGATCTCTTTGCTAAACTTATTTCTGTGGAATCTGAGAACAGATATTTCGGATCAATTTGAAGACTATAGGGTCAAAGGAAATATCCTCCGATACCAAAGAGAAAGAAGCTTTCTGACAAACTTCTTTGTGTTCCCTGAAATCATCTCAC
>NW_020254012.1:0-1286 GCF_003255815.1 Theropithecus gelada
TGTCTTCTGTGCACCCACACGTCAAACACCACATGTAAGCCACCAAGGTTTGGGGCTTCCACCCTTTGAAGCAACGGCCTGAGCTGTACATTGGCCCCATTTAGCCATGGCTGGAGCTGGAACAGCTGGAATGCAGAGCACAATATCTCTAAGCTGCATAGAGCAGGGGGCCCTGGGCCTGGCCCACAGAACCATTTTTTTCTTCTAGGCCTCTGGGCCTGTGATGGTAGAGGCTGCCATGAAGGTCTCTGATATGCCCTGGAGATGATTAACTGGTGTTAACTGGTGATTAACATTCAGTTCATCGTTACTCATGCCAATTTCTGCAAAGGGCCTGAATTTCTCCTGAGAAAAATGGGTTTTTCTTTTCTATCACATTATGAGGCTGCAAATTTTCTAAACTTTTATGCTCTGATTCCTCTTGAACACTTTGCTGATTAGAAATTTCTTCCACCAGATACCTTAAATCATCTCTTTTTTTAGTTCAAAGTTCCACAGATCTCTATGGCAGGGACAAAATGCCACCAGTCCCTTTGCATAGCAAGAGTGACCTTTACTCCAGTTTCAGACAAGTTCCTCATCTCCATCTGAGACCACCTCAAACCTGGAATTCTTTGTCCTTATCACTATCAACATTTTTGTCCAAGTCATTCAACAAATCTCTAGGACGTTTCAAACTTTCAAACATCTTCCTGTCTTTTGAGTCCTCCAAGTTGCTAGGAAGTTCCAAACTTTTTGACATTTTTCCATCTTCTTGTGAGCCCTCCAAACTGAACTCTGCCTGTCACCCACTCCCAAAGTCACTTTCACATTTTTGGGTGTCTTTACAGCAGTGTCCCACTACCTCAGGACCAATTTACTGTATTAGTCTGTTCTCACACTGCTAAAAAGCACTGCCTGAGACTGGGTAATTTATAAACGAAAGAGGTTTAATTGACTTACAGTTCCTCAGAGCTGGGAAGGCCTCAGAAAACTTACAATCAAGACAAAAGAGGAAGCAAACATGCTCTTATTTACATGGTGGCAGGAAGAAGTGCCAAGCAAAGAGGGAAAAGCCCCTTATAAAACCATCAGATCTAGTGAGAACTCACTACCACAAGTATAACAGCATAGAAGTAACTGCTTCATGATTCAATTACCTCTCACTGGGTCCCTCCCATGACACTTGGGGATTATGTGAACTACAATTCAAGATGAGATTTTGGTGGGAACACAGCCAAACCATGTCACCTAGATTACCTCTTGGCTAACCCTTGGCTTTGCCCACACCTCTTACCAGAAGCTTT
>NW_020254013.1:0-1286 GCF_003255815.1 Theropithecus gelada
ACTTTTAAAAATAGATTTCAAATATGAGTGGGGCCATGAAGTATTTTTCTCTGTGTGTCTGTCTTATTTCACTGGAGAAAACTGCCTTTTACATGTGTCCTAAATTTAGTACAGAAATAGAGTGCTAGTCAAGAATATGTCTGTTTTGTTAGATTATTTTTTCCAAGTTATCCTCTTTATCAATTTTTTTTGTACTATAAAAGTCAAAATTCTTGTATTAAAAATGTCTGTACCCAGGCTATTGATAGATAACTTTTTTTTTTTTTTTTTTTTTTTTTTTTTTTTTTTGAGACAGTGTCTTTCTCTGTGGCCCAGGCTGGAGTGCAGTGATGTGATCTCTGCTCACTGCAAGCTCTGCCTCCCAGGTTCACACCATTCTCCTGCCTAAGCCTACCCAGTAGCTGGGACTACAGGCGCCCACCACCACGCCCAGCTAATTTTTTTGTATTTTTAGTAGAGATGGGGTTTCACCATGTTGGCCTGGATGGTCTCGATCTCCTCACCTGGTGATCCATCCACCTCGGCTTCCCAAAGTGCTGGGATTACAGGTGTGAGTCACTGCACCCTGCAGATAAATAATTTCTTTTAGGGATAAAAAACTCAAAAAGTTCAAGATTTCTGGATTAATGATTGACAATGTTCTTAGTGGTCTCTCTTTGATTTATTTCAATTGTAAGTAAGTCTTGGTGACAGTCTAACATAAATTTTGACAGGTGAAGAGAATAAATAACTACAGTATCTCTAGGAGAATCAATAGAATAAGATTATCTTGGTTAAATGGCTAAGAAAGTATGCTAAATAGACACAAACATTTTTTCATCTTCCAAAATCAGAGTCAAATGCTAAATGATCGTAAGGTAGCTAATTCTGTCTTTCTGCAAAAGTGAATCCGAGCTAAATTAGAAGAATGTCAGGAATAAATTTTTCCTTGCAAACTAGGAACAACTAATGTAATTAAATTATGAGGCATTGACTGTAGCGTAGAGTTTTAGCATCAAGAGAAAAGCTCACAAAACATAGGTGAAAATCAAAAAGGTGTGCTGGATTGGAACCCTAAGGTGAATAATTTTATCATCTCAGATCACTTGGAAAAAAGCAGTGAGTCCAAAAGATGCGGGTGAGAAGCTTTCTCTCTGCTAATCCCTAATGTTCTGCAATAAACATGTGCAGGCAGAAGAGAGAGAGATTATTATAAAGTCTATGTGGTATAGAGTGAAGGAATAAGAGAACATTTCTGAGAAGTATTTTCAAAATTTGGAGAATCATTCCTATCTAAATCATTCATT
>NW_020254014.1:0-1286 GCF_003255815.1 Theropithecus gelada
TGTAATTACATTTCCAATTAGGTGTTTTATTTTTCACACAGCTTTTTTGAGACATAACTCACTTACTATGATGGTTACCCATTTAATGTGTGCAATTTAACATTTTTTAGTATGTTCAAAAAGTTATGGAGCCATTACTATAATCACTTTTTAAATATTCCCATTATAATGCAAAGGTTATGGATATTAATTGTTCCAATTTCCCTCAAACCCGCATATCGCTAGGCAACTACAAATTTATTATTATTTTTTTTCTCTATAGATGTTTCAATTATGGACATATAATATACATAGATAAGTATAATTTTTGGCCTTTGTGACTGGCTTCTTTCACATTTCTCTTGGTATTATGTTGTTAAGGGCCATCGTGTTGGGGCATGTGTTAGTACTTCACCTCCTTTTATTTCTGATTATATTCCATTTTATGAATACACTGAATATTAATTATCCTGTTTTCAGATGATGGACATTTGCACAGCTTCCATTTTTTATTATTATGAATAACGTGGCTATAAACATCCATGTACACATTTTTATGTGTATATATATTTTCATTTCTCTTGATATATAACTAGGTGTGGAACTTCTAGTTTACATAATAATTCCATATTTAACTTTTTTGTTTGTTAACTTGGGAGACAAGGTCTGGCTCTATCGCCCAGGCTGGAGTGCAACGGTGTGATCTCAGCTCATTGCAACCTCCACCTCCCTGAGTTCATGCCATCCTCCCACCTCAGCCTCCTGAGTAGCTGATACTACAGGCACACACCATCACACCCAGCTATTTTTTGTAGAGACAGGGTTTCACCATGTTGCAAAGGTTGGTCTTAAACTCCTGGACTCAAGCAATCCTCCCGCTTCCACTTTCCAAAGTGCTGGGATTATAGACATGAGCCCCTGCACCCAGTTTGTATAACTTTTTTTGAGGACCTGCCAAGCGATTTTCAGTAACAGCTGTATCGTTTGACATTTTCTACCAACAGCATAACAGGATTCTAATGTTTTACATCATTATCAATGTAATTATTATCTGTCTTTTTTATTACAGCCATCCCATTCACAGTAGGTGTGAAATGCTATCTCATTGTGGTTTTGTTTTGCATTTTTTTAATGGTTAATGTTGTGTATTTTCTTAAGTGCTTTCTGCTCATTTTTATATTATTTTGGGAAAATATTCAAATTTTCTGCCCATTTTAAATATGCCTGTTCACATATTTATTATTGAATTGTAAGTGTAGTTTACATATTCTAGACAAAAGTTCTTTATCAAATACATAATTTAAAAA
>NW_020254015.1:0-1286 GCF_003255815.1 Theropithecus gelada
ACACTACACAGACACACATACACATCACCTGCCCATACACAAACATAACAGACACATCACATACCACATGCACACACACTACACACACAGACCCCACACACAGACATACTCCCTATACACAAAGACACACCACATATGCCCCACATAGACACAGGCACACATATACAACACCTGCTCATACACAAACACATCATAAACAGACATATCACACACCACAAAAACCATGCCACATAGACCACAACATACAGACATCACATATACCACACACACAGCACACACATTTCACACACACATCACACACCACACCACATGCACACACAGACACATGCCACACAGCCACATACCACACACATACAGACATCACAGATACCACACACACAGCACACGCACACTTCACACACACACATCACACACATACTTCACACCCTAAGAGACACTGAGTCACACATACACACGCCGCATGCACACACACACCCTACAAACACACCACACACTACACATTCACACACCACCATCACACCTGTACCCCCCCCCACACACATACACATAACACATATACCAAACACATGCCACACACATTCACACACCACATACACATATACACACAGACTGTTTTTTGAAGAACGCAAAGAGAAAATAGTGATTAAAGACCATTTAAACCTGAGATCCAAATTTGAAAATAGCTAAATTTCTCCTAAGCTAACATTTTAGTATTAAACTATCTCACATTCCTATAGTGACTTATTTAGGACGAGTTTTACTTACCAAGAATTATTACAAATTACAAGGATGAAAAATGTAAAAACTAATTTTTATCATGAACATATCTCATCTTTTCTACACAAAGCATACATTATACAGAAAATAATGGTGTCGACTCAGTATCTTTTCCTCTGCTGACCTTGAGGGATAAATGTCCTTGACGATGGCATATTTTCCCCTATGAGACTGTAAATACGTCTGAGTGCATATGAATGCCGCTTCTGCTTTCTGTATTATAAAAATATTACAAGGCACTCTCCTTTCCTCTGGAATTCAGAAATTTTCACAGAGCCTTCTCTAAGTAGGGACAAAAGAAAGCAGTCTTTGTAGAAGTGATCACAGAGATGCCATCCTGACATGGAGAGATGAAGAAGCCCACTGAGCTGCAGGTTCGCAAGTTCAATTATCTTTAAAGGTGACAGCAACTCTGTAAACACAGGCCACAGACACGTCACTAGCCATTGTTCAGAAGGCCAAGAATATTAGAAAGAACCTTATAGGAAAGCGAAGTTGTCTTTCTTTAC
>NW_020254016.1:0-1286 GCF_003255815.1 Theropithecus gelada
AAAAAAAAAAGAAGTTGATAATTTATACCCCTTTTTTTTGCAAATAGGTAGTTAGGTAAGTTGATATATTAATGCATTAAAAATAACTTTGCCTGGTGTGGTGGCTCAGGCCTGTAATCTCAGCACTTTGGGAGGCCAAGGCGGGCAGATCATGAGGTCCAGAGTTAGAGATAATCCTGGCCAACAGAGTGAAACACTGTCTCTACTAAAAATACAAAAATTAGCTGGGCATGGTGATGGGTGCCTGTAATCCCATCTTCTTGGGAGGGTGAGGCAGGAGAATCGCTTGAACCTGGGAGGCGTAGGTTAGATTGAGCCAAGATCATGCCACTACACTCCAGCCTGGCAACAGAGCGACACTCTAAAAAAAAACAAACAAATAACTTTACGTACTTTATATGTGTTTTAGTTCAAATATACATAACTTTCATTTTGCTTGATACAACAGAAGCTGAAGAAACTAAAGTAAGGTGGGAGAATTTCTGAACTTCAGATAAATGCCTATGTGAAAGTGATACCTTTTTATTCAACATTCATTAAAATTATGAAAAAAGATAATAAAAGTATCATGATTATTTTTAATCTGCAGTTTCTATTTTTACCTACAGCTGCTGTATTTTTTGAATTGGTGCATGTTTGAGAGTTTCTGTTTAATGTGTTTATACTTGGATAGCTATCTCTTTTTACTTTTATTATTTATTTATTTATTTCTTTTGAGACAGAATCTCGCTCTGTCGCCCAGGCTGGAGTGCAGTGGTGCGATCTCGTCTCAGTGCAACCTCCGCCTCCCGAGTTCAAACGATTCTCCTGCCTCAGCCTCCTGAGTAGCTGGGATTACAGGTGCACGCTACCACATTTGGAAATTGTTTTTTAGTAGAGGGGGCTTCACCATCTTGGCCAGGCTGGTCTCGAACTCCTGACCTCAGGTGATCTGCCCGCCTCGGCCTCTCAAAGTGCTGGGATTGCAGGCGTTCAGCCATCGCGCCTGGCCTGGGAGAATATTCTTGATTCATTTTCCTTTTCTTCAGTTTTTCCTTTAACTTCTGACTTTATTGTCATCTAGCTTTGGCTGGGGTTATGGGAAGCTCTGAGGCTGGCTGGAGGTTCTTCCCACATGTACTTATGTTTTCCTGCTCAAAGGCCACTGGAGTACTTTCTTTATCATTGAAATTCAATAGTTTATCCAGGGTTGGCTCCAGGCCAGTCATTCTGTACTAGTTTTTCCAGGTATACGGTTTGCCCTTTGATTACTATGTACTTCTCTATCTCTGCACACAATCTTCTCT
>NW_020254017.1:0-7564 GCF_003255815.1 Theropithecus gelada
ACAGGAGAGGAGTGTTTAGTTACAAAAGCAGTCAGCCATTCAGGTGTATCTATATTCAGTCAGCAAATAAAAGTTGTTCAGCTTGGTTGCTAATGGGACCCACTCTACTGAGGCTTTGTGTAGAACTCATAGAGGAAGACGGCTTCAAGCAACGAACTACCCTGTGCTTTTCTTAGGACTAAAAAGCTCAGGAAGCTGGTGATGGATGAAAACCTTAGTCCACCCGGCACTGCACGAGGGGCCAGGAGAGCAGCAGCATCATAAGCCACAGGGTGGGGCAGCCCAGGCAGGGGCATTCTGAGCTGTTGGGGAGGGGTGGCAGCCAGGATGGGGCACTGTGAGCTGTCAGGGAGGGCATTATGAAGTGTGAGGTGGGGCATTGTGTGCCACATGCCTGGGCTCCCACCTGGGCCAGTGGGCTTCAGTCTGTAGGTGACTACAGAAGGAGGAGGAGCTCCGTCTGTTCTCTCTTCAGGCAGTTGTTGTGTCTCTCAGCGCTTGTTGGGTTCAAAACCTATTAAATAAGTCGACTGGTCTCCACCCTCCCAGACAAGTCAGCTCAGGGGAGGTGGCAGGGTGCGGGCCTTGGCCCGCAGCCACGGCCAGGGCCGGGG
Organism: Theropithecus gelada; assembly: GCF_003255815.1. Taxonomy (NCBI): domain Eukaryota; kingdom Metazoa; phylum Chordata; class Mammalia; order Primates; family Cercopithecidae; genus Theropithecus; species Theropithecus gelada. Next base: position 615 of record NW_020254017.1, read on the forward strand.
CCAGGGCCGGCCTGTGAGGTGGGCAGGTGAGCAGCAGACAAGACCATCTCTGCAAGTGCAGCATAGCCTTGGCCTAGGATAACAGGAGTGCGTGGCCAAAGCTGTGAGCAGGGGCACAGGTGGTGGCAGACAGTAGAGGCGCCTTATGGGGAACATACTGACCTGTTGTGTGCGCCCCAGTGACCCTGAGTTTGACCAGCAACAGGGGTCCATGTGTCCCTCTGAATCTGAGATCTATGAGGCAGGAGCTGGGGACGAGATGGCAGGAGCTGGGGACAGGATGGCAGGAGCTGGGGACAGGATGGCAGGGGCACCCATGGCTGCTGCTGTGCAGCCTGCTGTGGTGACTGTTGAAGTTGGTGAGGACCTCCACATGCACCACATCCATGACCGGGAGATGCCTGAAGGTAAGGAGGTGACGGATGCCATCTGCCTTCTGCTTGCCTCTGGCTGCTGCAGTCCCCAAGGTCCCCTGGGAGGCATCGCCCACTTCGAGCTCCTTTCTGTCTGTAGCCAGCTTTCCCCGGGCTGGCCAGGAACAAGAGCTGGCTCTGCCTTGCATTCCTACCCCTTAGTCTTTCCCCACCAAGTCCAGCAGTTTCTTTTTGCCTCCCCTCCCAATCGCTCAGTTCTTGCTCTCTCATCTTTCTCTCAGGCTGGCATGGGACCATTTATTTATGGCTCTTCTTGTCGAATAAGCAGCAGTCGAATAAATGAGTTGATCAATTTTTACAAATGATTACATCTTTTTTTTCTTTTCTCCCTCTATACATATAGCTTTGGAGTTTAACCCTTCTGCCAATCCAGAGGCAAGCACAATATTCCAGAGGAACTGTCAAACAGATGGTGAGACAACATTGTCTGTAGCTCTATTTATTATCCTGTGGGACTTTGCTGAGGCTTCTTTGGAATATTCTCTTCCTTTTCTCAATAAAGACTCAAATATCCCAACTTTCCAGCACCCATCTTATTTTTTCTTTGTACCTGTCCACATGGTACCTAAGTGAAGGAACCAGGTAAGTGCCTAATTGTTTCCTTTGTTAAAGTAGCTAAATCTCAGGACAGTTCATATTCAGATATTCGGGGATTTCTTATTTAAAATCAGAATGGAGGTTGCCATGGGAGAGGCTGTATGGTATTCTTAATGGGCTGCTTTAAGTCACCTTGATAGAGGCTGCTTAGTTTCTTCTAACTGTAATTTGAACACAGAAGGGGGGAAAAAAGAGGGTGTTTAAAATAATTGTGAAAGGCACAGAATGTCATGACCAGGGATGCAGAAAAATGGCTGTGTGTGTGTGTGTGGCGGGGGGGAGCGTTTGTCAAAGAAGTTTGCCCATGAGGCTCTGATGACTTTAAAATTCTTACTTTAACACAAAATGTGTCTCCAGATTTTTTTCTGGTGACTTAACAGATTTTATTTACCTCCTTGTTCTGAAAGATAGGTGAGGTTCATGGTGAAAACTTTCAAAAGACATGAAACATCAATGTAGACTTTTAATGTGTAATATAAAAATTGCAGGTTAAAATCTCCGACCTTCCCTGTAAGAGTGTTTGTTGCCATGGCCCCCACTTTGTCCTTTCCCCTCCTGACAATAGCATCTTGTTCAAAGATAAGAAAATTGGAGTTTTGGCCAGGCATGGTGGCTCATGCCTGTAATCCCAGCACTTTAGGAGGCCGAGGCAGGTGGATCACCTGAGGTCAGGAGTTCGAGACCAGCCTGGCCAACATGGTGAAACCCCATGTCTACTAAAAAAATACAAAAATTAGCTGGGCGTGGTGACGCATGCTTGTAGTTCCAGTACTCTTGAGACTGAGGCAGGAGAATTGCTTGAGCCCAGGAGGCAGAGGTTGCAGTGAGCAGAGATCACGCCAGTGCACTCCAGCCTGGGTGACAGAGGAAGATCCCGTCTCACAAAGAAAAAAAAAAAAAAGGAAAGAAAGAAAAAAAGAAAGAAAGTTGGAGTTTTTCAGTCTCTACACTGCTGGGAGAGGCAGGTGATGGGTGGCGGTAGAAAAGAGAAAACAGAGAAAACAGTTGATTTGCCTCTAAAATTTTGTGAAGAGATGAATCTAAGTAAAAGTAATTCTGGGTAGTAATATAGTTCTTGAATAAAAACTAAAATTTTCATGGAAAACATTGCATCACAGCGAAATTAAATCCAGTTGGTTTATTGGTTTCATTTAAATGCCAGAGATTTCATTACTGTAGAGGAAATGTCTTGTAGCTCTTCTATTTAAACTTTGGTTGGGCTCTTAATTTTTTTAAGAAGTAGGATAATTAAGACTCATGATGAGTGTGACTTTGTAACTTGGAAGTACTATCCTCACTTTTCAAGATATTTAAGGATTGCTTTAGAATAAACAAATATATTATGTGAATTAATTGATTATACCTTTATACACAAAGCGTGTAAGTACTTGTGTAAACTTATCCTCTGCTTACTGATGTAAGGAAAGCCTCTGAGTGATGTTACACACCAGTTAGTAGATGGGTAGTGTCGGATGAGAGCCCCAAAATGGCTGTTTATTGTCATTCTTTAGGATTACAACACAGTTTATGTATGTTTCACTTGGCCCTTTCCAATACAAATAAGGCCCGTGTATGTTCTCCCTATGTATTGCTAATGAAGAAATGAAGACTTAGAGATATCACATGACTGTGGAAGACAACTACTCAACAAAACTAAGGTTCTATGTCCTCAGAATGACATGGAAGTGACAGATACGCTGAATTTACTTTTAAAAAACTTTAAAAACTCTAGAATACATCTTATACTTTGCCTATAAAATAGACCTGTCTTTTAAAACTTACTGCCATCTTGATTTATTTTATGCAAATTTGATTTTACACAACTCAAAGCCAATATTTACCTCTTTTTCTTCTTCTTCTTCTCTTTTTTTTTTTTTTTTTAATAAAGGTGGGTATCACTATGTTACTCATTCTGGCTTCAAATTCCTGACCTGGGTTCAAGTGATTTTCCCATCTCAGCCTTCTGAGTAGCTGGGACTACAAGCATGTGCCATCTTGCCTGGCTCTATCTTATGTCCATACATTCATTTCAATGGATAAGAATAAAAGTAAAAGTAGTGAAATAGCCTAAATGCTGCAGTTGAGTAAATGAGTTGATAAATTTTAATAAATGATTACATCTTTTTTCTTTTCTACCTCTATACATATAGCTTTGGATTTTAACCCTTCTGCCAATCCAGAGGCAACCACAATATTCCAGAGGAACTCTCAAACAGATGATGAGACAACATTGTTTTTTCCATCAAGAGAAAGAGTAAAAACTCTTGTTTGATCAGGTGTATTATAGGAAGTATTTAGAAAAACTCATATTGGTTTAAATTTTTCAACTTTTCACATACTCGCTTGTCTTATTTTAACATGTGATATACTTTCCTTTAGTTATCTTTTAGTGAAAACATCTAAACTTTTTGTTTATACATTTTGCCATCTTTTTATCAACACAATTAATTTGTCATGTGATGGAGGAGTCATGGATTTCTCTTTATTCATAATTCTTGGCCCCTTTTCCTTTGCTCCAAAGAGTACATTTTAAAGATGAATGATAGAACTTAGGCTTCAGCTTGGTTTTCTTTTAAACAAATTAAAAACATAGTTGTTTATTATCGGGAATTGAATCTGTGATTTGGGTCTCCTCTCACACAGTCCTCTGACCACATTCATTTACCACATCCAAGTTTATGCTACTCAAAACTTTTATTAACCCTTTCATTTGATATAATGTCAATTTAAACATGCCCTACTCCTGCTTATTTTCCTTCAAGTTATCATTAAATCCTCATGCATTTGCTAAAAAGCCATGCACAAGCAAGTTTTCCAGTTGACTTAAACAGCAAGAATACAAGTGAGGGTTCTATAATAATATGTGAAGTAATGCAGCACAGTAAAACATGAGAATTTGTAACCTTTGTTTTTATAGTTTGAGTAGACTTTGCCCATCTTGAGTCAGTTATTTCTGATCAGAATTTGCGTTCATTTTTTACATTACTATAAAGAGATACCTAAGGCTGGGTAATTTATAACAAAAAGAGGTTTAATTGGCTCATAGATCTTCAGGCTGTACAAACATGGCTTCAACATCTGCTTCTGGAGAGGGCCTCAGCAAGCTTACAATCATGATAGAAGGCAAAGGGGAAGCAGGTTTTTCCACATGGTAAAGAGGGAGGAGGGAGGGGAAGGGGGAAGGTACCACACTTTTTTTTTTTTTTTTAATTTGAAATGGAGTCTTGCTTGTTGCCCAGTCTGGAGTGCAATGGAGCAATCTTGGCTCACTACAACCTCCACCTCCCAGGTTCAAGCAATTCTCCGGCCTCAGCCTCCCGAGTAGTTGGGACTATAGGCGGGCACCATAACACCTGGCTAATTTTTATATTTTTGGTATAGACGGGGTTTCACCATGTTGGCCAGGCTGGTCTCAAACTCCTGACCTCAGGTGATCCGCCCACTTCAGCTTCCCAAAGTGCTGGGATTACAGGCTTGAGCCACTGCACCTGGCCGGTACCACACTCTTTTAAACTACCATAATAAGAATTTGCTTATTACCATGAGGGTGGGACCAAGCCATTCATTGGGAATCCCCCGGCATTACCCAAACACCTCCCACTAGGCCCTGTCTCCAACATTAAGGGTCACATGTTAACATGAGGTTTGGAGGGGAACATATCCAACACATATCAGAATTGTATTTCCCAGCTCCTTCCAGAGCCATGGGCTTCTCTCACCTAGAGAGCATGGAAGCGGTAAAAGAAAAGCTATTCCATGTCCCTCACTCTTCAGTGGTAGGAACTTTTGCCTACAAGGCCCTTCCAGCATCAAAGGCAGAGGCAGTGTAGGAAACAAAACATGGCCCAAGTCCCTCTTAAGGCTTTTATTATTCTGGCCTTTTTTTAGAAAAACAAAAATGATTTTTCTGTGCTGCAGACACCATGTCCAGTTAGGTTTGTATACTCATTTTACAATTAAAGTTTAGGCCAGGCTCTGTGGCTTACACCTGTAATCCCAGCTCTTTGGGAGGCCGAGATGGGTGGATCATGAAGTTAGGAGATCAAGACCATCCTGGCTAATGCAGTGTAACCTCCTGTCTGCTAAAAATACAAAAAAAGAAAAAAGAAAAAGAAAAATTAGCTAGGCATGGTGGCACGTGTCTGTAGTCCCAGCTTGTCGGGAGACTGAGGCTGAAGAATCGCTTGAACCCGGGAGTCAGAGAGGTTGCAGTGAGCTGAGATCCCACCACTACACTCCAGCCTAGGTTACAGAGTGAGACTCCATCTCAAAAAAAAAAAAAAAAAAAATTAGGAATCATTACTTTCGAGTTGTGTAAAGATCCCTTTTTGTTTTGTTTTGGTTTTAGTGGCACATTAGTAGGTAACCACTAAGTGTGGTTCAAGATGCTTACAGGGATTCTGTTGCATCTAGAGATAGGTGCCTGGTCAGGAAGTAGTTCTTAGAGTTGTTAGCTCTTAGCTTCTGATAATTAAAGTAAGCTATGTGTAAATGCAGAATGAGAGAATACTAACGGATCATGGCTCATATATGCAACAGTTAAACTTTTTTATTAGCTAAGATTTTCATCTGGCCTAAATTTTTTGCCCTTTTCTTTTGTACACGAGGATTCCTTCACTTGTATGTAATAGAAACAAAAGGTAACGTAGATGAAAAGCTAAGTTTTTAGATTTGACTTTATGACATTAATCGTGCCAGATAATTTAAATTACAAATTATTGAAAATAGTTTTTTTAAATGGAATTTTGCCTCATTTTACATAGGAGTAATCACTAAGATGTTAACAACTACTTTTATTTTATGGTATTTGTATCAGAAGTGACCAGTTTGTTTTTTTTTATTCTTAGTTGTAGAAATAAGAAGAAGCAATTGTACAAACCATGTAAGTAAACAGCCAAATAGTTAAGAAATGGATAGTTTGACATAAAAGTTGTCTCTCTTGATTTCTTTAAATTACAATGTGGACCCAGTGGTGGTAGCGTGGACCTCTTTTTGTGGATTTTGTAAATCTCTTCTGTTTTCCTAAGTATTAAATTTATCCAGAAAAGTCTTTAGTTTAGTGTGTCCACCTTTTAAGGATGTCTGATATTTAAGTTACATTTCAATAGTCTGGTTGTGGTAAAAAGATCTGCCTTAAGGCTGGGCATGGTAGCTCATGCCTATAATCCCAGCACTTTAGGAGGCCAAGGTGGACGGATCATCTGAGGTCAGGAGTTCGAGACAACCGTGACCAACATGGTGAAATTCTGTCTCTACCAAAATACAAAATTAGCTGCTCAGGAGGCTGAGGCAGGAGAATCACTTGAACCTGGGAGGCAGAGGTTGCAGTGAGCCGAGATGGTGCCATTGTGCTCCAGCCTGGGCGAGAGAGTGAAACTCTGTCTCAAAAAAAAGAAAAAAAAAAACTGCCTTAAATATTTAATCTTATTTTTAATGAAATAAAAATAGAATAAGTTAATGCCAGCACTGTCTGATTTTCTATCACAGCAGGTGAAAGCATACCTTCCTCGCTACACCATGATCTTATGTTCCTCCCTCTGTTTCTTCCAATTGTAGCACACTTTTTCCTTAAATCAGTAATATTTACATGATTATGACTCTGCAAATATTATTCACTGCTAAGTCATATGGTGTTTTCACTGTGCCTCTGCATTACATGTCCTTCATCCTGTCTCTGAAACAGTTCTGAAATCTGAGCACTTCTGCAATTCTCCTGGATCTTCTCTTTTTTCCTAGCCGATGTTAGTTTATCCATCCAAATATAGTAAGTAGCCTCTGGGTGGTCTGTTTGCTTTCACATCCATTATTTTTCAGCATGAAGTTAATTTTCTGACTATTTGTTTGCCTATTTTCTAACAGCTGTTTTTCCCCTAAGTGTTGTAGCATTTATCACATGCCTTTCAAAGATATTTTCTGTCT
>NW_020254018.1:0-1285 GCF_003255815.1 Theropithecus gelada
CTGGTCCACGAGCTGGGTCTGCAGCAGTAACTGCCTGTGCGGCGCCTGCTTCTCAGAGGTCAGCTGCTAATGGGTGGCCACGTACTGCTGCAGGTGTCCCAGGTACTAATCTCACTGCTGCTGCTGACTGTGAGATTCTTGGCTCTTCAGCTCCACCTGCAGGAAGACCCTGGGCATGAGGGCATGTGGTGGTTGACTTCCAGAGTCTGGGCCCATTAATAGGGTAGCGAGGGCACAGTGGAGCTCTGTCACCTGCCCAGGCCCCTGGCCCCTTGCTCCAGGCCTAAGAGACTTCCTCCCTTGCCTAGAACCACATGTTTCCTTCCCCAGCCTCAAATCTCCTGTCCTTCTTCCCACCATTTAAACTGTAGGCCACAGACTGGTGGAAAAGCTGAGGGAGCCAATCACCATCTGCTAAGTGTGCTCCATGCCTAATGCTTTCCATGTGTTCTCTCATTTAATCCCCAGCACCTCCATAAGAAAAATGCTAACTTCCTTTTGAAGTTAAAGAAACAGAGACTTAGAGATGAAAGTAGTTGAATGGTGACCAGTGGAATCGAGGTTGGAATCCAGTTTGAATCTAAGGAGGTTTTTTTGTTTTATTTTGAGACAGAGTGTCACCATGTGGCCCATACTGGAGTGCAGTGGTGCAATCTCGACTCACTGCAACCTCCACCTCCCAGGCTCAAGCGATTCTCATGCCTCAGCCTCCTGAGTAGCTGAGATTACAGGCATGTGCCACCATGCCGGGCTAATTTGTTGTTGTTGTTATTTTAGTAGAGATGAGGTTTTGCAATTTTGGCCAGGTTGGTCTCAAACTCCTGACCTCAAGTAATTCTCCTGCCTCAGCCTCCCAAAGTGCTGGGATTACAGGCAGGAGCCACTGTGCCCGGCATAAGGAGCCTCTTGTTCCACTGTCTCTTCCTCTATGGTTGGAGTAATCTATGCCTTTAGCTGGGGTGATGATGTCCAGACCTGGGAGGAGCCCAGGGCTACCCACCTCTAAAAGTCAGAGGGCAGGAAGCAAGAAACAGTCATGGAGCTGCCCTGGAGGTTGCTGCCATCACCTGCCCCCCAGCTGGAGCTGCCTTTGGCCTGGCACCTCCCCTCCCCAGAGGCTGGCGCCTGCCTCCCAGCCCTTCTTGGATGGGGCAGAGGTTACCGTCTCCTTCACCTCGCTCAGCTTCTCCTGCAGCTCCTTTACTTGCTGCTTCAACTGCAGTGCGCTCTTGTTCTCATTGTTCTGGACAGAGAGAAGCAATCAGTGGCCAGCCACTGCAGCTGG
>NW_020254019.1:0-745 GCF_003255815.1 Theropithecus gelada
AAAGCTGTAACTCTGTGAGATGATTTCACAGAACACAAAGAAGTTCCACAGAATGCTTCTTTCTCTTTGTTATCGGAGGATATTTCCTTTGGACCTATAGTCTTCAAAGGGATCCGAAATATCTGTTCTCAGATTCCACAGAAATAAGGCTAGCAAAGAGATCCACGAAATACAGATATAACTCTGTGTTTGGAAGTCACACATCACAGAGCAGTTTCTCAGAAAGCTTCTTTCCAGATCTCATCTGAGGATATTTCCTTTTTCACCATAGCCCTCTAAGTACTTCCAAATATCACCTTGCCAATTCCACAAGAACTGTCTTAGCGAAAGGCTTCTTGACGGGAAAGCTGTAACGCTGTGAGATGATTTCACAGAACACAAAGAAGTTTCTCAGAAAGCTTCTTAATCTTTGTTATCAGAGGATACTTCCTTTGGCCCTATAGTCTTCAAAGGGGTCCGAGGTATCTGTTCTCAGATTCCACAGAAAGAAGGCTAGCAAAGAGATCCACGAAATACAGATGTAACTCTGTGAGATGAATTAACAGAACACTAAGCAGTTTCTCATAAAGCGTCTTTCCTGATTTCATCTGAGGATATTTCCTTTTTCACCATAGCCCTCTATGGGCTTCCAAGTACCACTTTGCTAATTCCACAAGAACTGTCTTAGCAAAAGGCTTCTTGAGGGGAAAGCTGTAACTCTGTGAGATGATTTCACAGAACACAAAGAAGTTTCTCAGAAAGCTTC
>NW_020254019.1:813-1285 GCF_003255815.1 Theropithecus gelada
TTTGTTATCGGAGGATATTTCCTTTGGCCCTTTAGTTTTTAAAGGGATCCGAAATATCTGTTCTCAGATTCCACAGAAATAAGGCTAGCAAAGAGATCCACAAAAGACAGATGTAACTCTGTGAGATGAATTAACAGAACACTAAGCAGTTTCTCAGAAGGCTTCTTTCCAGATTTCATCTGAGGATATTTCCTTTTTCACCATAGCCCTCTAAGGGCTTCCAAATATCACTTTGCCAATTCCAAAAGACCTGTCTTAGGGAAAAGCTTCTTGAGGGGAAAGCTGTAACTCTGTGAGATGATTTCACCGAACACAAAGAAGTTTCTCAGAAAGCTTCTTTCTCTTTGTTATCGGAGGATATTTCCTTTGGCCCTATAGTCTTCAAAGGGATACGAAGTATCTGTTCTCAGATTCCACAGAAACAAGGCTAGCAAAGAGATCCACGAAATACAGATGTAACTCTGTGAGTGGA
>NW_020254020.1:0-464 GCF_003255815.1 Theropithecus gelada
AGTTCTCAGATTCCACAGAAATAAGGCTAGCAAAGGGATCCACGAAATACAGATGTAACTCTGTGAGATGAATTAACAGAACACTAAGCAGTTTCACAGAAAGCTTCTTTCCATATTTCATCAGAAGATATTTCCTTTTTCACCATAACCCTCTATGGGCTTCCAAATATCATCTTGCCAATTCCACAAGAACTGTGTTAGCGAAAGGCTTCTTGAGGGGAAAGCTGTAACTCTGTGAGATATTAAACATAACACAAAGAAGTTTCTCAGAAAGCTTCATTCTCTTTGTTATCGGAGGATATTTCCTTTGGCCCCATAGCGTTCAAAGGGATCCGAAATATCTGTTCTCAGATTCCACAGAAATAAGGCTAGCAAAGGGATCCACGACATACAGATGTAACTCTGTGAGATGAATTAACAGAACACTAATCAGTTTCACAGAAAGCTTCTTTCCATATTTCATC
>NW_020254020.1:513-1285 GCF_003255815.1 Theropithecus gelada
AAGTTTCTCAGAAAGCTTCATTCTCTTTGTTATCGGAGGATATTTCCTTTGGCCCCATAGCGTTCAAAGGGATCCGAAATATCTGTTCTCAGATTCCACAGAAATAAGGCTAGCAAAGGGATCCACGACATACAGATGTAACTCTGTGAGATGAATTAACAGAACACTAAGCAGTTTCTCAGAAAGCTTCTTTCCATATTTCATCAGAAGATATTTCCTTTTTCACCATAGCCCTCTAAGGGCTTCCAAATATCATTTTGCCAATTCCACAAGAACTGTCTTAGCGAAAGGCCTCTTGAGGGGAACGATGTAACTCTGTGAGATGAATTAACAGAACACTAAGCAGTTTCTCAGACAGCTTCTTTCTAGATTTCATCTGCGGATATTTCCTTTTTCACCATAGCCCTCTAGGGGCTTCCAAATATCAATTTGCCAAGTCCACAAGAACTGTCTTAGCGAAAGGCTTCGTGAGGGGAACGATGTAACTCTGTGAGATGAATTAACAGAACACTAAGCAGTTTCTCAGAAAGCCTCTTTGTCTTTGTTATCGAAGGATATTTCCTTTGGCCTTATAGTCTTCAAAGGGAACCGAAGTAATTGTTCTCAGATTCCACAGAAAGAAGGCTAGCAAAGAGATCCACGAAACACAGATGTAACTCTTTGTGTAGAAGTCACACATCACAGAGCAGTTTCTCAGAAAGCTTCTTTCCAGGTTTCATCTGAGGATATTTCCTTTTTCAGCATAGCCCGCTATGAGCTTCCAAATATCAAC
>NW_020254021.1:0-1285 GCF_003255815.1 Theropithecus gelada
GAGATAGAAGCTTTCTGAGAAACTTCTTAGTGTTCTGTGAAATCATCAAGCAGAGTTTCAGCTTTCCCCTCAAGAAGCCTTTCGCTAAGACAGTTCTTGTGGAATTGGCAAAGTGATATTTGGAACCCCTAGACGGCTATGGTGAAAAAGGAAATATCCTCAGATGAAATCTGGAAAGAAGCTTTCTGAGAAACTGCTTAGTGTTCTGTTAATTCATCTCACAGAATTACGTCGGTATTTCCTGGATCTCTTTGCTAGCCTTCTTTCTGTGGAAGCTGAGAAGAGATATTTCGGATCCCTTTGAAGACTATACGGCCAAGGAAAATATCCTCCGATAATAAAGAGAAAGATGCTTTCTGAGAAACTTCTTTGTGTTCTTTGAAATCATCTCCCAGAGTTACAGCTTTCCCCTCAAGAAGCCTTTCGCTAAGACAGTTGTTGTGGAATTGGCAAAGTGATATTTGGAAGCCCATAGAGGGCTACAGTGAAAACGGAAATATCCTCAGATGAAATCTGGAAAGAAGCTTTCTGAGAAACTGCTCTTTGATGTGTCACTTCCACTCACAGAGTTACATGTTTATTTCGTGGAACTCTTTTCTAGCCTTATTTCTGTGGAATCTGAGAACAGATATTTCGGATCCCATTGAAGACTATACGGCCAAAGGAAGTGACCTCCAATAACAAAGAAAAGCATTCTGAGAAACTTCTTTGTGTTCTGTGAAATCATCTCACAGAGTTACAGCTTTCCCTTCAAGAAGCCTTTCGCTAAGACAGTTCTTGTGGAGTAGGCAACGTGATATTTGGAAGCCCATAGAGGGCTACAGTGAAAACGGAAATATCCTCAGATGAAATCTGGAAAGAAGTTTTCTGAGAAACTGCTTAGTGTTCTGTTAATTCATCGCACAGACATACATCTGTATTTCGTGGATCTCTTTGCAAGCCTTCTTTCTGTGTAATCTGAGAACAGATATTTCGGATCCTTTGAAGACTATAGGGCCAAAGGAAATATCCTCCGATAACAAAGAGAAAGAATCTTTCTGAGAAACTTCTTTCGTTTCTGTGAAATCATCTCACAGAGATACAGCTTTCCCTTCAAGAAGCCTTTCGCTAAGACAGTTCGTGAGGAATTGGCAAAGTGATATTTGGAAGCCCAGAGAGGGCTATGGTGAAAAAGGAAATATCATCAGATGAAATCTGGAAAGAAGCTTTCTGAGAAACTGCTTAATGATCTGTAAATTCATCTCACAGAGTAACATCTGTATTTCGTGGATCTCTTTGCTAGCCT
>NW_020254022.1:0-1285 GCF_003255815.1 Theropithecus gelada
GAAAGCTTCTTTCTCTTTGTTATCGGAGGATATTTCCTTTGGCCCTATAGTCTTCAAAGGGTTCTGAAATATCTGTTCTCAGATTCCACAGAAATAAGGCTAGCAAAGAGATCCACGAAACAGATATGTAACTCTGTGAGATGAACTAACAGATCACTAAGCAGTTTCTCAGAAAGCTTTTTTCCAATTTTCATTTGAGGATATCTCCTTTTTAACCATAGCCCTCGATGGGCTTCCAAATAGCACTTTGCCAATTCCACAAAAACTGTCTTAGCGAAAGGCTTCTTGAGTGAAAAGCGGTAACTCTGTGAGAAGATTTCACAGAACACAAAGAAGTTTCCCAGAAAGTTTCTTTCCAGATTTCATCTGAGGATATTTCCTTTTTCAGCATAGCCCTCTAAGGGCTTCCAAATACCACTTTGCCAATTCCACAAGAATTGTGTTAGCGAAAGGCTTCTTCAAGGGAAAGCTGTAACTCTATGAGATGATTTCACCGAACACAAAGAAGTTTCTCAGAAAGCTTCTTTCTCCTTGTTATCGGAGGATATTTACTTTGGCCCTATAGTCTTCAAAGGGATCCGAAATAACTGTTCTCAGATTCCACAGAAATAAGGCTAGCAAAGAGATCCATGAAACAGAGATGTAACTCTGTGAGATGAATTAAGAGAACACTAAGCAGTTTCTCAGAAAGCTTCTTTCCAGATTTCATCTGAGGATATTTCCTTCTTCATCATAGCCCTCTATTAGCTTCCAAATATCACTTTGCCAATTCCACAAGAACTGTCTTAGCGAAAGGCTTCTTGAAGGGAAAGCTCTAAGTCTGTGACGTGATTTCACAGAACGCAAAGAAGTTTCTCAGAAAGCTTCTTCATCCTTGTTATCGGAGGATATTACCTTTGGCCCTATAGTCTTCAGAGGGATCCGAAATATCTCTTCTCAGATTAAACAGAAATAAGGCTAGCAAAGAGATCCACGAAACAGAGATGTAACGCTGTGAGATGAATTAACAGAACACTAAGCAGTTTCTCAGAAAGCTTCTTTCCAGATTTCATCTGAGGATAATTCCTTTTTCACCTTAGCCCTCTATGGGCTTCCAAATAGCACTTTGCCAATTCCACAAGAACTGTCTTAGAGAAAGGCTTCTTGAGGGGAAAGCTGTAACTCAGTGAGATGATATCACAGAACACAAAGAAGTTTCTCATAAAGCTTCTTTCTCTTTGTTATGGGAGGATATTTCATTTGGCCCTATAGTCTTCAAAGGGATCCGAAATATCTGTTCTCAGAT
>NW_020254023.1:0-736 GCF_003255815.1 Theropithecus gelada
CTTTCCCCTCAAGAAGCCTTTCGCTAAGACAGTTCTTGAGGTATTGGAAAAGTGATATTTGAAAACCCATAGAGGTCTATGGTGAAAAAGGAAACATCCTCGGATGAAATGTGGAAAGAAGCTTTCTGACAAACTGCTTAGTGTTCTGTTAATTCATCTCACAGAGTTACATCTGTGTTTCGTGGATCTCTTTGCTAGCCTTCTTTCTGTGGAATCTGAGAACAGATATTTCCGATCCCTTTGAAGACCATAGGGCCTAAGGAAATAGCCTCCGATAACAAAGAGAAAGAAGCTTGCTGAGAAACTTCTTTAGGTTTGTGAAATCGTCCCACAGAGTTACAGCTTTCCCCTCAAGAAGCCTTTCGCTAAGACAGTTCTTGTGGAATTGGCAAAGTGATATTTGAAAGCCCATAGAGGTCTATGGTGAAAAGGGAAACATCTTGGGATGAAATCTGGAAAGAAGCTTTCTGAGAAACTGCTTAGTGTTCTGTCAATTCATCTCACAGAGTTACAACTGTAATTCGTGGATCTCTTTGCTACCCTTCTTTCTGTGGAATCTGAGAACAGATATTTCGGAACCCTTTGAAGACTATAGGGCCAAAGGAAATATCCTCCGATCACAAAGAGAAAGAAGCTTTCTGAGAAACTTCTTTGTGTTCTGTGAAATCATCTCACAGATTTACAGATTTCCCCTCAAGAAGCCTTTCGCTAAGACAGTTCTTGTGGAATTGGCAAA
>NW_020254023.1:785-1285 GCF_003255815.1 Theropithecus gelada
CAGCTTTCCCCTCAAGAAGCCTTTCGCTAAGACAGTTCTTGTGGAATTTGCAAATTGATATTTGGAAGCCCTTAGAGGGCTATGGTGAAAAAGGAAATATCCTCGGATGAAATCTGGAAAGAAGCTTTCTGAGGAACTGCTTAGTGTTCCGTTAATTCATCTCACAGAGTTACATCTGTATTTCGTGTATCTCTTTCCTAGCCTTCTTTCTGTGGAATCTGAGAATAGATATTTCGGATCCCTTTGAAGACTATAGGGCCAAAGGAAATACCTTCCGATAACAAAGAGAAAGAAGCTTCCTGAGAAACTTCTTTGTGTTCTGTGAAATCATCTCACAGAGTTACAGCTTTCCCCTGAAGAAGCCTTTCGCTAAGACAGTTCTTCTGGAATTGGCAAAGTGATATTTGGAAGCCCCTAGAGGGCTATGGTGAAAAAGGAAATGTCCTCGGATGAAATCTGGAAAGAAGCCTTGTGAGAAACTGCTTAGTGTTCTGTTAATT
>NW_020254024.1:0-1285 GCF_003255815.1 Theropithecus gelada
AAAGAAGGCCATTACATAATGGTAAAGGGATCAATTCAACGGGAAGAGCTAACTATCCTAAATATATATGCACCCAATACAGGAGCACCCAGATTCATAAAGCAAGTCCTTAGAGACTTACAAAGAGACTTAGATTCCATACAATAATAATGGGAGACTTCAACACTCCACTGTCAACATTAGACAGATCAACGAGACAGAAAGTGAGCAAGGATATACAGGAATTGAACTCATCTCTGCAGGAAGCAGACCTCATAGACATCTATAGAGCTCTCCACCCCAAATCAACAGAATATACATTCTTCTCAGCACCACATCGTACTTACTCCAAAATTGACCACATAATTGGAAGTAAAGCACTCCTCAACAAATGTACAAGAACAGAAATTATAACAAACTGTCTCTCAGACCACAGTGCAATCAAACTAGAACTCAGGACCAAGAAACTCAACCAAAACCGCTCAACTACATGGAAACTGAACAATCTGCTCCTGAATGACTACTGGGTACATAACGAAATGAAGGCAGAAATAAAGATGTTCTTTGAAACCAATGAGAACAAAGATACAACATACCAGAATCTCTGGGACACATTTAAAGCAGTGTGTAGAGGGAAATTTATAACACTAAATGCCCACAAGAGAAAGCAGGAAAGATCTAAAATTGACACTCTAACATCACAATTAAAAGAAATAGAGAAGCAAGAGCAAACACATTCAAAAGCTAACAGAAGGCAAGCAATAACTAAGATCAGAGCAGAACTGAAGGAGATAGAGACACAAAGAACCCTCCAAAAAATCAATGAATCCAGGAGTTGGTTTTTTGAAAAGATCAACAAAATTGACAGACCACTAGCAAGACTAATAAAAAAGAAAAGAGAGAAGAATCAAATCGACGCAATAAAAAATGATAAAGGGGATATCACCACCGACCCCACAGAAATACAAACTACCATCAGAGAATACTATAAACACCTCTACGCAAATAAACTGGAAAATCTAGAAGAAATGGATAATTTCCTGGACACTTACACTCTTCCAAGACTAAACCAGGGAGAAGTTGAATCCCTGAATAGACCAATAGCAGGCTCTGAAATTGAGGCAATAATTAATAGCCTACCAACCAAAAAAAGTCCAGGACCAGATGGATTCACAGCCGAATTCTACCAGAGGTACAAGGAGGAGTTGGTACCATTCCTTCCGAAACTATTCCAATCAATAGAAAAAGAGGGAATCCTTCCTAACTCATTTTATGAGGCCAACATCATCCTGATACCAAAGCCTGG
>NW_020254025.1:0-1284 GCF_003255815.1 Theropithecus gelada
CTTTCCCGTCAAGAAGCCTTTCGCTACGACATTTCTTCTGGATAGGCAAAGTGATGTTTGGAAACCCATAGAGTTCTAAGGTGAAAAAGGAAATATCCTCAGATGATATCTGGAAAGATGCTTTCTGAGAAACTCCTATGTGATGTGTGACTTCCACTCACAGAGTTACATCTGTATTTTGTGGATCTCTTTCCTAGCCTTATTTCTGTGGAATATGAGAACAGATATTTCGGATCCATTTGAAGACTATAGGGCCAAAGGAAATATCCCCCGGTAACAAATAGAAAGAAGCTTTCTGAGAAACTTCTTTGTGTTCTGTGAAATCATCTCACAGAGTTACAGCTTACCCCTAAGGAAGTCTTTCGCTAAGAAAGTTCTTGTGGAATTGGCAAAGTGATATTTGGAAGTCCATAGAGGGCTATGGTGAAGAAGGAAATATCCTCAGCTGAAATCTGGAAAGAAGGTTTCTGAAAAACTGCTTAGCGTTCTGTTAATTCATCTCACAGAGTTACATCTGTATTTCATGGATCTATTTGCTCGCCTTATTTCTGTGGAAACTGAGAACATATATTTCAGAACCCTTTGAAGGATATAGGGCCAAAAGAAATATCCTCCGGTAACAAAGAGAAAGAAGCTTTCTGAGTAACTTCTTTGTGTTGTTTGAAATCGTCTCACAGAGCTACAGCTTTCCCCTCAAGAAGCCTTTCGCTAAGTCAGTTCTTGTGGAATTGGCAAAATGATATTTGGAAGCCCGTAGAGGGCAATTGTGAAAAAGGAAATGTCCTCCGCTGAAATCTGGAAAGAAGATTTCTGAGAAACTGCTATGTGATGTGTGACTTCCACTCACAGAGTTACATCTGTATTTTGTGGATCTCTTTGTAAGCCTTATTTATGTGGAATCTGAGAACAGATATTTCGGATCCCTTTGAAGACTATAGGGCCAAAGGAAATATCCTCCGATAACAAAGAGAAAGAAGCTTTCTGAGAAACTTCTTTGTGTTCTGTGAAATCATCTCACAGAGTTATAGCCTTCCCCTCAGGAAGCCTTTCGCTAAGACAGTTCTTGTGGAATTGGCATAGTGATATTTGGAAGCCCATAGAGGGCTATGGTGAAAAAGGAAATATCCTCAGATGAAATCTGGAAAGAAGCTTTCTGAGAAATTGCTTAGTGTTCTGTTAATTTATCTCACAGAGTTACATCTGTATTTCGTGGATCTCTTTGCTAGCCTTATTTCTGCGGAATCTAAGAAGAGATATTTCGGATCCCCTTAAAGACTATAGGGC
>NW_020254026.1:0-1284 GCF_003255815.1 Theropithecus gelada
AGTGCATCCTACACAGAGGAGACAGTGCATCCTACACAGAGGAGACAGTGCATCCTACACAGAGGAGACAGTGCATCCTACACAGAAGAGACAATGCATCCTACACACGGGAGACAGTGCATCCTACACAGAGGAGACAATGCATCATACACACAGGAGACAATGCATCCTGCACACGGGAGACAATGCATCCTACACAGAAAAGACAGTGCATCCTACACAGAGGAGACAGTGCATCCTACACAGAGGAGACAATGCATCCTACACAGAAAAGACAGTGCATCCTACACAGAGGAGACAGTGCATCCTACACAGAAAAGACAGTGCATCCTACACAGAGGAGACAGTGCATCCTACACAGAAGAGACAATGCATCCTACACACGGGAGACAGTGCATCCTACACAGAGGAGACAATGCATCATACACACAGGAGACAATGCATCCTGCACACGGGAGACAATGCATCCTACACAGAAAAGACAATGCATCCTACACAGAGGAGACAGTGCATCCTACACACGGGAGACAATGCATCCTACACAGAGGAGACAGTGCATCCTACACACGGGAGACAGTGCATCCTACACAGAGGAGACAGTGCATCCTACACAGAAAAGACAGTGCACCCTACACAGAGGAGACAGTGCATCCTACACACAGGAGACAATGCACCCTACACACAGGAGACAATGCATCCTACACAGAAGAGACAATGCATCCTACACACAGGAGACAATGCATCCTACACACAGGAGACAATGCATCCTACCCACAGGAGACAATGCACCCTACACACAGGAGACAATGCATCCTACACACAGGAGACAATGCATCCTGCACACGGGAGACAATGCATCCTGCACACGGGAGACAATGCATCCTACACACAGGAGACAATGCATCATACACACAGGAGACAATGCATCCTACACACAGGAGACAATGGATCCTACACACAGGAGACAATGCATCATACACACAGGAGACAATGCATCATACACACAGGAGACAGTGCATCCTACACAGAGGAGACAGTGCATCCTACACACAGGAGACAATGCATCCTACACACAGGAGACAATGCATCCTACACAGAAGAGACAATGCATCCTACACACGGGAGACAGTGCATCCTACACAGAGGAGACAGTGCATCCTACACAGAGGAGACAATGCATCCTACACACGGGAGACAGTGCATCCTACACAGAGGAGACAGTGCATCCTACACAGAAAAGACAGTGCACCCTACACAGAGGAGACAGTGCATCCTACACACAGG
>NW_020254027.1:0-646 GCF_003255815.1 Theropithecus gelada
CTATAGTCTTCAAAGGGATCCGAAATATCTGTTCTCTGACTCCACAGAAATAAGGCTAGCAAAGAGATCCACGAAATAGAGATGTAACTCTCTGAGATGAATTAACAGAACACTAAGCAGTTTCTCAGAAAGCTTCTTTCCAGATTTCATCGGAGGTTATTTCCTTTTTCGCCATTGCCCACAATGGGCTTCCAGATATCACTTTGCCAATTCCACAAGAACTGTCTTAGCGAAAGGCTTCTTGAGGGGTTAGCTGTAACTCTGTGAGATGATTTCACAGAACTCAAAGAAGTTTCTCAGAAAGCTTCTTTCTCTTTGTTATCGGAGGATATGTCCTTTGGCCCTATAGTCTTCAAAGGGATCCGAAATATCTGTTCTCAGATTCCACAGAAATAAGGCTAGCAAAGAGATCCACGAAATACATTTGTATCTCTGTGAGATGAATTAACAGAACACTAAGGAGTTTCTCAGAAAGCTTCTTTTCGTATTTCATCTGAGGATATTTTCTTTTTCACCATAGCCCTCTATGGGCTTCCAAATATCACTTTTCCAATTCCACAAGAACTTTCTTAGCGAGAGGCTTCTTGAGGGGAAAGCTGTAACTCTGTGAGATGATTTCACAGAACACAAAGAAGTTTCTCAGAAA
>NW_020254027.1:670-1284 GCF_003255815.1 Theropithecus gelada
TTGGCCCTATAGTCTTCAAAGGGATCCGAAATATCTGTTCTCAGATTCCACAGAAATAAGGCTAGCAAAGAGATCCACGAAATACAGATGTAACTCTCTGAGATGAATTAACACAACACTAAGCAGTTTCTCAGAAAGCTTCTTTACAGATTCCATATGAGTATATTTGCTTTTTCACCATAGCCCTCTATGGTCTTCCAAATATCACTTTACCAATTCCACAAGAACTGTCTTAGGGAAAGGCTTCTTGAGGGGAAAGCAGTACCTCTGTGAGATGATTTCACAGAACACAAAGAAGTTTCTCAGAAAGCTTCTTTCTCTTTGTTATCGGAGGATATTTCCTTTGGCCCTATAGTCTTCACAGGGATCCGAAATATCTGTTCTCAGATTCCACAGAAATAAGGCTAGCAAAGATATTCACGAAATTCAGATGTAACTCTGTGAGATGAGTTAACAGAACACCAAGCAGTGTCTCAGAAAGGTTCTTTTCAAATTTCATCGGAGGATATTTCCTTTTTCACCATAGCCCTCAATGGGCTTCCAAATATCACTTTTCCAATTCCACAAGAACTGTCTTAGCGAAAGGCTTCTTGAGGGGAAAGCTGTAACTTGGG
>NW_020254028.1:0-7564 GCF_003255815.1 Theropithecus gelada
CCTAGGCCTCTCAAAGTGTGGGACTACAGGTGTGAGCTACCATGCCCAGCGGTGTTCTTTTCTTTTCTTTTTTTTTTTTAAGAGGGAGTCTGGCTCTGCTGCCCAGGCTGGAGTGCAGTGGCCGGATCTCAGCTCACTGCAAGCTCCGCCTCCCGGGTTTATGCTATTCTCCTGCCTCAGCCTCCCGAGTAGCTGGGACTACAAGCGCCCGCCACCTCGCCTGGCTAGTTTTTTGTGTTTTTTAGTAGAGACGGTGTTTCACTGTGTTAGCCAGGATGGTCTCGATCTCCTGACCTCGTGATCCGCCCGTCTCGGCCTCCCAAAGTGCTGGGATTACAGGCTTGAGCCACCGCGCCCGGCCCAGGCCGGTTTTCTTAATTACATTTTCGAATTGTTCCTCGCTAGTGTATAAAAACACAACTGGACCAGGCGCGGTGGCTCACGCCTGTCATCCCAGCACTTTGGGAGGCCGACACAGGTGGATCACGAGGTCAGGAGATCAAGACCATCCTGGCCAACATGGTGAAAGCCCCGTTTCTACTAAAAATACAAAAATTGGCCGGGTGTGGTGGCGCACGCCTGTAATCCCAGCTACTGGGGAGGCTGAGGCAGGAGAATTGCTTGAACCCGGGAGGCAGAGGCTGCAGTGAGCCAAGATTGTGCCACTGCACTCCACCCTGGGCGACGGAGGAAGTCTCTGTCTAAAAAAAAAAAGAAAAAATCATTGACTAGCAGTGGTAAAAGTGAACCTCTGTGTCTTGTTCCTGATCTTAGGGGGAAGCTTTTAGTCTTTCGCCATTAAGTGTGATGATAACTGTGGGTTTTTCACAAATACCTTTTATCATGTTGAGACATATCCCCTCGTTTCAGAGTTTTCTCTGTGTTTTAATCATGAAATGTTAGAATTTCTTAGATGCTTTTTCTGTGTCAGCTGGAATGACTGTGTTTTTCCCTTTGTTCTACTAATGCGGTATAAGACTTTAATCGATTTTCTTATATTAAACCATCCCCTGCATTCCTGGGGTAAATCCCTCCCATCCCCTCCTGCAGCACCTGATTAAAACCTTCTTCCTTGGCAATAATCGTTGTCTCAGTGATTGGCTTTCTGTGAGGTGAGCAGCAGGCCCTAGATGGAACCCCTGGTGTTTTAGTAACACCAGGACGGCCAGTAGCCTCCAGACACTGGAGGAGTCAAGGAAGGATCCTCCTTCGAGACTTCAACAATTTGATTCCTGACTTTGAGCCTCCAGAACTGCGGGAGAGTAATTTCTGTTTTGACAGAGTTTCACTTCATCACCCAGGCTGGCGTGCAGTGGCACAATCTGGGCTCACTGCAACCTCTGCCTCCTGGGTTCAAGTGATTCTGGTGCCTCAGCCTCCTGAGTAGCTGGGACTACAGGCATGCGCAAACACGCGTGGCTAATTTTTGTATTTTTAGTAGAGATGAGGCTTTACCATGCTGGTAAATCCAGGAAGGTCTGGATCTCTTGACCTCATGACCTGCCCGCCTCGGCCTCTCAAAGTGCTGGGATTACAGGTGTCAGCCACTGCCTGTGACCTTGGGAGATTTTTTTTTTTTTTTTTTTGAGATGGAGTCTCCCTCTGTCACCCAGGCTGGAATGCAGTGGCACGATCACAGCTCACTGCAAGCTCCGCCTCCCGGGTTCACGCCATTCTGCCTCAGCCTCCCGAGTAGCTGGGACTACAAGTGCCCGCCACCACGCCCGGCTAATTTTTTGTATTTTTAGTAGAGACAGGGTTTCACCTTGTTAGCCAGGGTGGTCTCGATCTCCTGACCTCACGATCCGCCCGCCTGGGCCTCCCAAAGTGCTGGGATTACAGGCATGAGCCACCGCGCCCAGCAAGAACTACACTTTAAAGACGTATGTATTAATGGATAAAGAAAGATCTACTATGCCAACACTAATCAAAAGAAAGCAGGAGTCTCTATGAATTTCAGACAGTACAAACTTCAGAGCAAGGAAAGTCATCAGGAATAGGCCAGGCACAGTGGCTCACACCGTAATCCCAGCACTCTGGGAGGCCAAGGCGGGCAGATCACCTGAGGCCGGGAGTTCGAGACCAGCCTGGCCAACACGACGAAACCCTGTCTTTACTAAAATACAAAAATTAGCGGGGCGTGGTGGCGCTCGCCTGTAATCCCAGCTACTCTGCAGGCTGAGGCACGGGAATCACTTGAGCGTGGGAGGCAGAGGTTGCATTGAGCCGAGATCATTGCACTCCAGCCTGGTTGACAGAGACCCTGTCTCAAAAAGAAAAGAAAAGGAAAAGAAAAGTCATCAGGGATTAGTACAGGGCATTACACAATTATTAAGGAGTCAATGCTCAAAGAAGACATAACAATCCTTAACATGTATGATCCTAACAACAGGACATCAAAATTATGTGAGGCAGAAAGCGATAGCACTGCAAGGAGAAACTATTATAGCTGGCGACTTCAGTGTCCCTCTATCAGAAATGGACAGATCCAGCAGGCAGAAAATCCGTAACTCAGTAACACCCTCTATAACTGGATATAATGGAAACCTATAGACTATTTCATACAATGACAGCAGAAAAAAAAAAGAAAAGAAAAACACTTTGGTTTTTCCCGTATCTTAAGCTGGAGAGCAGTGGCACGATCACAGCTCACTGCAGCCTTGAACTCCTGGGCTCAGGAGATCCTCCCACCTCAGCACCCTGACTAGTTGGGACTACAGGTGTGCACCTGGCCAATTTTCTTTCTTTTTTTAAAATTTTTTTCATCATGGATGGACCTCAAAATGTCATAATTTTTTTAAAATTTACTTTTCTGTAGAGATGGGAATCTTGCTATATTGCCCAGGCTAGTCTTGAACTCCTGGCCTCAAGCAATCCTCCTACCTGGGCCTCCCAAAGTTCTAGGATTACAGGTGTGAGCCTGAGTCACCATGCCCAAACACAAATTTTTTTTTATTGTTTGAGACGGAGTTTCGCTCTCGTCGCCCAGGCTAGAGTGTAATGGCACGATCTCAGCTCACTGCAACCTCCGCCTCCCAGGTTCAAGCGATTCTCCTGCCTCAGCTTCCCGAGTAGCTGGGATTACAGGCATGCGCCACCATGCCTGGCTAATTTTGTATTTTTAGTAGAGATGGGGTTTCTCCATGTTGGCGAGGCTGGTCTCCAACTCCTGACCTCAGGTGATCCACCCGCCTTGGCTTCCCAAAGTGCTGGGATTACAGGTGTGAGCCACCCAGCCCGGCCCAAATAAAATGTTCTCTCTCTCTCTCTCTCTCTCTCTCTCTCTGTGTGTGTGTGTTTCTTTCTTTCTTTCTTTCTTTTTTTTTTTTTGAGACACAGTCTTGCTCTGTAGCCCAGGCTGGAGTGCAGTGGCGTGATCTGGGCTCACTGCAATCTCTGTCTCCTGAGTTCAAGCGATTCTCCTGCCTCAGTCTCCAAGTAGCTGGGACCACAGGCGGGTGCCAACATGCCCGGCTAATTTTTTGTATTTTTAGTAGAGACGGGGTTTCACCATGTTGGCCAGGAAAGTCTCGATCTCCTGACCTCGTGATTCGCCCGCCTTGGCCTCCCAAAGTGATGGGATTACAGGCCTGACAAATAAAATGTTTTTTAAAGTATTTGTAGGCTGGGCATGGTGGCTCATGCCTGTAATCCCAGCACTGTGGGAAGCCGAGACAGGTGGATCACTTGAGGTCGGGAGTTTGAGACCAGCCTGCCCAATGTGGTGAAACCCATCTCTTCCAAAAATACAAAAATCAGCTGGGAGTGGTGGGCATGCACCTATAGTCCCAGCTACTCGGGAGGGTAAGGCAGGAGAATCGCTTGAACCCGCGAGGCGGTGGTTGCAGTGAGCCAAGATGGCACCACTGCACTCCAGCCTGGGGGACCAAGCGAGACTCCGTCTGAAAAAAAAAAAAAGCTGATTTTTAATTTTACTAAAGAAACATAAAAGAAGTACGTATAGCACCCAAGAGTGATTAGGAGAACACTAAATTGCTTTCCTTTGTAACTCTCTTTATTTTATTTTATTTTTTTTTTTTTGAGACGGAGTCTCGCTCTGTCGCCCAGGCTGGAGTGCTGTGGCCGGATCTCAGCTCACTGCAAGCTCCGCCTCCCGGGTTCCCGCCATTCTCCTGCCTCAGCCTCCCGAGTAGCTGGGACTACAGGCGCCCGCCACCGCGCCCGGCTAGTTTTTTGTATTTTTTAGTAGAGACGGGGTTTCACCGTGTTAGCCAGGATGGTCTCGATCTCCTGACCTCGTGATCCGCCCGTCTCGGCCTCCCAAAGTGCTGGGATTACAGGCGTGAGCCACCACGCCCGGCTGTAACTCTCTTTAAAGAGAGCCAACTACACTGTTGGCTGTATCGCATTGCTGAAAACACAGGAACAGCAGATGTTTCGAATTAGGGAAACTCAGACTCCTACTACTATCAAATGCTACCGATTCCAAAAGTGGTAAGTTAAAAAAAAACAAAAAAACAAAAAACGGGAGCACGTCGGGCACGGTGGCTCATGCCTGTAATCCCAGCACTCTCGGAGGCCGAGGCGGGAGGATCACGATGTCAGGAGTTGGAGACCAGTTTGGCCAATAAGTGAAATCCCGTCTCTACTAAAAATACAAAAAATTAGCCGGGTGTGGTGGTGCGCGCCTGTAATCCCAGCTACTCAGGAGGCTGAGGTAGGAAACTCGCCTTGAAACCGGGAGGCAGAAGTTGCAGTGAGCCGAGATCGCACCACTGCACTTGAAGCCTGAACGCCACAGCGAGACTCCGTCCAGGGTTGGTGGCAGAGAAGAAAAAGTTCAACTTGAAAAAAAAAAAAAAAAAAAAGCGAGGGCAGAGGAGGTAGCGGGCGGGAAGAAACGAAAACATAGGTAGAACATACCACAGCATCACCTCTGTCAAGATTAAGATTGAAAAATCACCGAGACGAAACACCAGGTTTACCAACGCCAAAAAAAAAGAAAGCACAGAACTTGCCCATAGATGAAATGAGCTCATTAATGAGGTGAAAGAAACCAACAGCTACTAAATCATTATCTGTCGTCAGACCATTAAGAAAGGAAACCGCTCAGACGGCGTCCTCTCCCTTTTGCTCTCCAAAGTGGAGAGAAGAACGATCATCAACCGCAGACAGCTGTCGCACCGAAGCCACGCCAAAAAACCGCTTCGCAGTCAGAACAGAACACTACGCCTCTTCCTCCCGGTTTTCCGCTGCTCTACATATTGAGAGAAACTTCTGTAATAATAAACTATAGAAATGATCCCTGGAACTCCAGTCTTAAGCTTTTACGCCCAGCCTCTGCTGGGTCCACATCCGCCACACACTTTGAACTGATGGCGAGATACTTTCGCTATTTCCGATTCCATTAGGAAATAAATAGGAAAATCGTTTGGCAGTAACATCTTTTCCAATATCATGACTTAACGACATCATATTAACGTTTCAGGTGGAAACGTAATTTTAAAAAACTTTTAAAAGTTAAATTAACGTTTTAGGTGGAAACGTAATTTTTAAAACTTGTTTTAAAAATGTATTTAGGCCGGGCGCGGTGGCTCAAGCCTGTAATCCCAGCACTTTGGGAGGCCGAGGCGGGTGGATCACGAGGTCAGGAGATCGAGACCATCCTGGCTAACATGGTGAAACCCCGTCTCTACTAAAAATACAAAAAACTAGCCGGGCGTGGTGGCGGGCGCCTGTAGTCCCAGCTTCTCGGAGGCTGAGGCGGGAGAATGGCGTGAACCCGGGAGGCGGAGCTTGCAGTGAGCCGAGATCACGCCACTGCACTCCAGCCTGGGCAACACAGCGAGACTCTGTCTCAAAAAATAAAAATAAAAAAAAATAAATAAAAATGTATTTAAATTAAACTAATTGATTTAATTTAAGGAATGCTTAATTAGCATAATACTGAATGACAGCCAATCACAACCTGAACTTTTAAAGTGGGACATGTTTGTTCCTGGTGTGCTGCGCCCGCCTGTAATCCGGTAATCCCAGCGTTCTGGGCTCCCACGCCCAGGCCCAGGCGGGAGGATCCTTTGTTCTATGAATTGGAGACCAGCCCAGGCAACATAGCGGAATCCGGTCCCTACCAAGGGGAAAACAAAAATAATAATAAAAGTAAAAATCAGGCTGGGCGCGGTGGCTCATGCCTGTCATCCCAGCACTTTGGAAGGCCAAGGCGGGCGGATTACCTGAGGTCGGGAGTTCCACCAGCCCAACGTGGAGAAACACCGTCTCTGCTAAAAATACAAAATTAGCTGGGCGTTGGTGGTGCATGTTTGTAATCTCAGCTACTTAGGATGCTGAGGCAGGAGAATCGCTTGAAGCCAGGAGGCAGAGGTTGCCGTGAGCCGAGACTGCGCCATTGCACTCCAGTCTGGGCAATAAGAGCAAAACTCTACCTCAAAAACTAAATAAATGAAATGAAATGAAATAAATTA
Source organism: Theropithecus gelada (assembly GCF_003255815.1). NCBI lineage: Eukaryota > Metazoa > Chordata > Mammalia > Primates > Cercopithecidae > Theropithecus > Theropithecus gelada. The sequence continues at coordinate 6,444 of NW_020254028.1, forward strand.
AAAATGAGCTGGGTGTGGTGGCACCGCCTATAGACCCAGCTACTCTGGAAGCTGAAGCGGGATGATCGCTTGCGCCAGGGAAGCTGGTTGAGTTGGAAGCTGCAGTGAGCTTTGATTGCTCCACTGCACCTGAGCCTGGGAGACAGAGTGAGATCTTGACTCTTAAAAACAATTTTTTTTGGCCGGGCGCGGTGGCTCAAGCCTGTAATCCCAGCACTTTGGGAGGCCGAGATGGGTCGATCACGAGGTCAGGAGATCGAGACCATCCTGGCTAACCCGGTGAAACCCCATCTCTACTAAAAAATACAGAAAACTAGCCGGGCGAGGTGGCGGGCGCCTGTAGTCCCAGCTACTCGGGAGGCTGAGGCAGGAGAATGGCGTGAACCCGGGAGGCGGAGCTTGCAGTGAGCCGAGATCCGGCCACAGCACTCCAGCCTGGGCGACAGAGCGAGACTCCGTCTCAAAACAAAAAAACAAAAAAAAAAACAAAACAATTTTTTTTAGGGGGGATGGTATAAAATAGACGTAAAACGTACCATCCTAACCATTTCTCACACATACAATTCAGGGGCATTAAGTACATTCATGTAGCCATTGGCATGTAACCATCGCCATTATTTATCTCCAGAACTTTCTCGACATCCCAAACTGAAACTCTACCCAAAAAACAAACTTCCCTTTCCTCCCTCTGCCCAGACCCTTGTAAGCACTCTTCTACTTTCCGTCTCTATGAATTTGATTCTTGTAGGTACCTCTGTAAGTGGAAATATGCAATATTGTCTTTTTGTGTCTGGCTTATTTCACTTATATTTGTTTTCAAGGTTCATTCACGTTGTAACATGTTGCAGAATGTCACTCCTTTTTCAGGCTGGAGTGCAATGATGCATGACGTGACGGCTCACTGCAGCCTTGATCTCCAGGGCTCAGGTGATCCTCCCACGTCAGCCTCCTGAGTAGCTGGGATTACAGGCACATGCCATCACCCTCGGCTAATTTTTGTATTTTCTGTAGGGAGGGGGTTTCACCACATTGCCCAGGATGGTCTTGAACTCCTGGGCTCAAGGGATCCACCCGCCTAGGCCTCTCAAAGTGTGGGACTACAGGTGTGAGCTACCATGCCC
>NW_020254029.1:0-713 GCF_003255815.1 Theropithecus gelada
CAGAAATAAGGCTAGCAAAGGGATCCAGGAAATACACATGTAATTCTGTGAGATGAATTAACAGAATACTAAGCAGTTTCTCAGAAAGCTTCTTTCCAGATTTCATCTGAGGATATTTCCTTTTTCACCATAGCCGTCTATGGGCTTCAAAATATCATTTTGCCAATTCCACAAGAACTGTCTTAGCGAAAGGCTTCTTGAGTGGAATGCTGCAACTCTGTGAGATGATTTCACACAACACAAAGAAGTTTCTCAGAAAGCTTCTTTCTCATTGTTATCGGAGGATATTTCCTTTGGCCCTATAGTCTTCAAAGGGATCCGAAATATCTGTTCTCAGATTCCACAGAAATAAGACTAGCAAAGAGACCCACGAAATACAGATGTAATTCTGTGAGATGAATTAACAGAACACTAAGCAGTTTCTCAGAAAGCTTCTATCCAAATTTCATCTGCGGATATTTCCTTTTTCGCCATACCCCTCTATGGGCTTCCAAATACCTTTCTGCCAATACCACACGAACTGTCTTAGCGAAAGGCTTCTTGAGGGGAAAGCTGTAACTCTGTGAGATGATTTCACAGAACACAAAGAAGTTTCTCAGAAAGTTTCTTTCTCATTGTTATCGGAGGATATTTCCTTTGGCCCAATAGTCTTCAAAGGGATCCGAAATATCTGTTCTCAGATTCCACAGAAATAAGGCTAGCAAAGAAATCCA
>NW_020254029.1:811-1284 GCF_003255815.1 Theropithecus gelada
AAAGAAGTTTCTCAGAAAGTTTCTTTCTCTTTGTTATCGGAGGATATTTCCTTTGGCCCAATAGTCTTCAAAGGGATCCGAAATATCTGTTCTCAGATTCCACAGAAATAAGGCTAGCAAAGAAATCCACGAAATACAGAAGTAACTCGCTGAGATGAAATAACAGAACACTAAGCAGTTTCTCAGAAAGCTTGTTTCCAGATTTCATCTAAGGATATTTCCTTTTTCACCGTAGCCCACAATGGGCTTCCAAATATCACTTTGCCAATTCCACAAGAACTGTCTTAGCGAAAGGCTTGTTGAGTGGAATGCTGCAACTCTGTGAGATGATTTCACAGAACACAATGAAGTTTCTCAGAAAGCTTCTTTCTCATTGTAATTGGAGGATATTTAATTTGGACCTATAGTCTTCAAAAGGATCCGAAATATCTGTTCTCAGATTCCACAGAAATAAGGCTAGCAAAGAGATCCAC
>NW_020254030.1:0-881 GCF_003255815.1 Theropithecus gelada
GGGGGGTCTGGCACGCCCCGTGATCGGGCTCCCAGCTGCCACACCCAGCCCGCCCCCCTGGCTTCTGGGAACCCCATCGCTGGGGGTGCAGGCACCCCGAAGATCGGGCTCCCAGCCGCCACCCCCTGGCCCGTCCCCCTGATTTCTGGGAGCCCCATCGCCGGGGGAGCAGGCTGGGAGCCGCGATCGATGTTAATTTCTATATAACAGATGGTTTACAACCCCCGTAACAGTGTTTCGAACTTCTGCTTGAGTGAGGAGGATATGACAATCACTAACACCGGAAGTAGAAACAACCCTGGGATACTGTTCTGAATATTCAGGGAGGAAGATGCTGATATAAATCCTAATAAAGAGGGGGTTACTCCCTCTGAGGGTGTGCACACCGTGGGTGCCTGCAACCCCGGCGAGGGGGCTCCCGGAAGCCAGGGGGGCGGACTTGGGGTTGCGGCCGGGAGCCCGATCGCGGGGGGTGCCCACACCCCCGGCGAGGGGGCTCCCGGAAGCCAGGGGGGCGGGCCGGGGGTGGCGGCTGGGAGCCCGATCGCGGGGGGTGCCCACACCCCCGGCGAGGGGACTCCCAGAAGCCAGGGGGGGCAGGCCGGGGGTGGCCGCTGGGAGCCCAATTGGGGGTGTGCCTGCACTCCCGGCGCGGGGGCTCCCAGTGTCCAAGGGGGCCGGCCGGGGGTGACAGCTGGGAACCCGATCTGGATATTTGGAAGAGTATCACAAGGGATTGTACAGTGTCTGTGATACTGAGATTAATATCAGTCTCCCATCCTTGGAATATTGAGAAGGATGAAACAGGGTGAATGTCCACCCTGAGCCACATTGCAATTAATATCACCCTGTGCACTCCATGGATATTAGGAACAATATCC
>NW_020254030.1:981-1284 GCF_003255815.1 Theropithecus gelada
GAGGGGGCTCCCGGAAGCCAGGGGGGCGGGCCGGGGGTGGCGGCTGGGAGCCCGATCGCGGGGGGTGCCTGTACCCCCGGCGAGGGGGCTCCCGGAAGCCAGGGGGGCGGGCCGGGGGTGGCGGCCGGGAGCCCGATCGCGGGGGGTGCCTGCTCCCCCGGCGAGGGGGCTCCCGGAAGCCAGGGGGGCGGGCCGGGGGTGGCGGCCGGGAGCCCGATCGCGGGGGGTGCCTGCACCCCTGGCGAGGGGGCTCCCAGAAGCCAGGGGGGCGGGCCGGGTTTCGCAGCTGGGAGCCCGATCGCG
>NW_020254031.1:0-1284 GCF_003255815.1 Theropithecus gelada
ATTCTGAGGGAGCAGAGGTTCATATCTACAGGCAACTACCCAGCTTGACAAAAGGAAGTGTCCCACAGAAAGTTCCGGCCAGAGGGGCCTCCATGATAAGAGAACTTACCTGGAGGGTCGTGGTCATGTGTTCAGAAGCCAGAGAGTTCCCTGTCTCTATGGACTAAGTGATTCACCCTAATTAGGTCGACAACTGCTGAGATAAAACGGTAACCAAATCACTTGATTTGGCCAAAACACGTCCAACAGTCAGGTGGGTGTGGGTGGTTTCAGTGACTCAGAGTTCAGATGAAGTAGGTGCTTCTCTCCCAGGACCAGCTGCTGTCTCGGGGATGAGAAGGCCTGTGGCTGTGGTGTAGCCAATAAGCAGAATGGCCGCCGTGTGGGCCACACCCTGGGGGGCCCTCCTGTCGTTTCCAGCAGCTCTGCCTTTTCCAGACTTTTTTTTTTTTTTAAACCTTTCCTATGGTGCTGATCCAGACTTTTGCCTTTTGTGAGAGCTGGCTTAAAAATGGAAAGGAGGTGGGAGTGACTTCATGAGGATGGGGTTTCCATTCTGGGTGATGTGAGAGTTTTGGAACTAGGCGGGGTTGATGGTTGCACAGCGCTGTGTATGATAACGCTGCTGCAGTGTACGATTTAAAATGGTTACGTGGTACATTTTATGTTACATGTATTTTACCCACAGTTTCTTAAAAATAGGAAGGGCTGGGCGTGCTGGCTCAGGCCTATAATCCCAGTACTTTGGGAGACCAAGGTGGAAGGATGCTTGAGGCCATGAATTTGAGACCAACCTGGGCAACATAGTGAGACTTCATTTCTACACTTTTTTTTTTTTTTTAATTAGCCAGTTGTGGTGGCTCGCACCTGTGGTCCCAGTTACTTGGGAGGTGGAGGCGGGAGGATTGCTTAAGCCCTGGAGTTCACAGCAGCAGTGAGTTGTGATCGCACCACTGCACTCCAGCTTGGGCAACAGAGCAAGACTCTGTCTCTAAAAATAAATGAATAAATAAATAAATAAATAAATAAATAATTTTTAAAAATAAAGTGAAAAGAAGGCAGAGGCAGGAGGATCACTTCAGCTCAGGAGTTTGAGACCAGCCTGGGCAACATGGTAAAACACCGTCTCTACAGAAGAAAAACAAAAAGAAAAATTAGCCACATGTGGTGGTACATGCCTGTAGTCCCAGCTACTTGTGAGGCTGAGGCAGGTGCAGTGGCTCATGCCTGTAATCCCAGCACTTCCAGAGACCGAGGCCAGTGGATCACCTGAGGTCAGGAGTT
>NW_020254032.1:0-1284 GCF_003255815.1 Theropithecus gelada
TAACCTGGATTGCTATAGACCAGAAAAACGTCCACAAGCCCCTACAATACAGCACTGGCATAGGATGAAGAAGAAGTTTCTTTCTATGAGATCAATAGCATACAACCAAATAAGAAAGTCAAAAGTTACACAAAGTTCACAAACCTAAGGCACCAACCTTTAAGAGATCTGATTGTCGGTGGTGACTTTGGAAGGAAAGTTATTATTAGGATTATTTTAGTACTAAGAGTTTTGAGCTGTCTATCCAATATTTTCATCTGCACCTCTGCCTTGGTAATACTGTGTGTGTGTGCGTGCCTGTGTGTGTGTATGTGCTTGTGCCTTTTCATGTGTTTGAAATATATTATCTATCCCACACTCCACATAGGTTTGGGGGTTAATTACATACAGGCTGATCTGAATCTATACTCTTAGTAACGGGGTTAAGCTACTCTACCACATTGTGAAGAGTTGATATGTAAGAGACTCTGAACATCTTATAAATTATCTTTAAAATGTTTCCTTTTTTGTGAAAGGAAGAATAAGTATTTTTAAACAAATGCAAAAATATCTAACTAAACAAAAGAACAGTTAGTTAACCTTGTTGTGATTAGCAGAGAGGATAGCTGCAGACACTAAAATCACTCAGCAACAATATTTGACAAAATCTTAAAGATGGCTCTATTTTTCCTGTTTTATACTGGAATATATTAAGGCCCTGGGAATTGAAGTACTTTTCCCAACAGTGGAGTAAATGTCAGAGTTGAGGCTGTGTTTTACATCTCGGTTTCCCCACACATCCCACCCTATGGTTCTGTTGTGCTGTTCCTTTGTGTGACTCCTCAAAGCCTGATTAAAGGTGATACCGTATCAAATTGTATTAACTCAGTAGCACAAAACACCAGGGAATTGATTTATAAGAGTATTAACCTTGTGGCATTACTGAAGACCCATCTGATTAGTAGTTATCGAGTAGTCACCCTGGCTAAATATATGGGTTTGATTTTTAATTTTGAAAATGAAAAATATTTTAAAATCTATGTCTTACATCCATATCCCCAGGAAATTTTAATCAAGTTTTAAAACTTCCAAATTTAGATAAACTCATGTTTTCTGTTGTTTTAATTTTCACTCAATGAAAATAGAAAAAAACTAATTGGATAGAACAGCACAGCAGAACCATTACTTATAGCCAAAAATGGGATGCAACAAGACTGAAGAAGAAAATGCAGGACAGTGCTTAAAAAAGCAGTCTAAGGAAAAGTGGGGTCTCCTCAGGATGTCCTTAGGTAGACATTGCAGCAG
>NW_020254033.1:0-1284 GCF_003255815.1 Theropithecus gelada
CCTTGCCCACCCTTGCCCTGAGGAGGGCCACATTGGCTTCTGAGCTCTTGGTGCAGCTGCATCCCTGTTCATTCCTGCATGCCTCCCACCTCCGGGGTGCTGTTACTGACAGTGCTCCCCAGCAAGCGTGTGTAAAATCTGTTGTCTCTTTCTTGGAGAATCTGACCTATAATAGATTAAAAGGGATTTCTGCATTTTTTTTCTTTTAAATTCTGTGTTGTCTTTTGTTTAAAATCAGACAAAAATCTATTTCGGAAGAATAGTACCTTTAAAAATGCTGTTAGATTTGTGTTAGATTTTTTAATTCATCTAGCAGAAATGGTGTTTTTAAATGTCTACCTTTAACATGTTTGCTGTTTGTATTGTTTAAAGCACTGATCAAGTTTAAGGCCGAAGTGACCTGCATCACAGTTTACAAAACAGATGTGTTTGCCTTCAGAACTGAAGGATGGAGGACATAGTTTTTTCAGTACCAGAAAGGATATTTAAATAGATTTCATAAAATATTGTAAGCATTTTTTTTTTTTTGACAGTGTCTTGCTCTGTCACCAGGCTGGAGTGCAGTGGCGTGATCTTGGCTCATTGCAGCCTCCACCTCCTGAGTTTGAGAGATTCCCTTGCCTCAGCCTCCTGAGTAGCTGGGACTACAGGCACATGCCACACACCCGGCTAATTTTTTGTAATTTACTAGAGTTAGGGTTTCACCATGTTGGCCAGGATGGTCTCAATCTCTTGACCTTCTGATTTGCCTCCCTCAGCCTCTCAGAGTGCTGGGATTACAGGCATGAGTCACTGTGCTAGGCCAGCATTGTATTTTTATCATTTTTTATTTTATTAATTCTAAACCTAAATATTTATATATATGTCATTTTCTTCTAAAGCAGAATGAGGTTTAAACTATAAAAGATTCCCTCCCTCCCTCCCTCCCTCCCTCCCTTCCTTCCTTCCTTCCTTTTTTTTTGAGACAGAGTCTCACTCTGTTGCCTAGGCTGGAGTGCAGTAGCATGGTCTTGGCTCACTACAACCTCTGCTTCCTGAGTTCAAGCGATTCTCCTGCCTCAGCCTCCTGAGTAGCTGGGATTACAGGTGTGTACCACCACACCCAGCTAATTTTTTTGTATTATTACTAGGGATGGGGTTTTACTATGTTGGTCAGGCTGGTCTTGGACCTCCAGCCACCTTGCACTCCCAAAGTGCTGGGATTATGGGTGTGAGCCACCGTGCCCAGACTGAACTGTAAAGGATTTTCTGAAATGTTCATGGAGACATTTCAAAATGCTCAAA
>NW_020254034.1:0-1284 GCF_003255815.1 Theropithecus gelada
CTCTTTTTCCCCTACTGAGATTCGTCTGGTAGGTCTGCAGGCCAGTCATCCTGGGGGCTGAAGTGTGAGTGAGGGTGAAGAGGGCCTCGGGTGGGTCCGGTGGATCCCACTTCCTGGTCTGTGGCCTCTGAGGGAGAAGGGCCTCGAGGTCGTCCTCCTTCTCTTCTCAGGCTGCCAGGCCACCATCTACTTTGTGGTCGTGAGGGGGCCTGGACAGGGAGGAAGGTGGGCCAGGGAGGGAAGGCAGTCAGGGACTCAGGTGAAGATGGGGTGAGTGCTGTTTGGGGGATGGAAGTCCCGAGGTGCCGAGAACCCCTGACAACACAGGGCAGATCCCTGAACGGGGTGCCCGGTGGGGGTGAGGTGGTCGGTAAAGAAGGAACCTGGCACCTGGGAAGGCTACGGCCTGGTGAGCGCCCCGCAGTGGTGTGGAGTGTGGAGCGCCCGGGTGAGAAGCACTGCAAGGTCTCACGTCCGCCATGGAAGGTCTGGGAAAAGTGGGAAGGAGTGGGCGAGGCAGTGCGGTGCAACCAAACTTGATGTGAGAGGGGGTGAATGGCTCTAGGAAGCGGGAGTGTGCCCAAAGCAGCCATCACGGGAATTGTGATTCACTAGTGTTTTCGTGGGGAGTCCGCTTGTGAAACTAAACCTCATCAGAAACGACCTCTATCTGCGGGGCACAGTGGCGCTCGCCTATAGTCCGAATTACTCGGGACACAGAGGCGGGAGGATCCCTTGAGCAGGAGGTGGAGGCTGCAGTGAGCTGTGATCGCGCGGCTGCACTCCAGCCTGAGCACCACAGCAAGACCCCGCGTCCGAAGGAAATTTAGAAAAAAAAGTCCTCTGCCTCTTGCCACACGCCTTAAGATGACTGCTCTGCCAGCTTGGCCAGCATAAATGGTTTTGTAGGCACTTAGAAAACGTACACACGTATGCTTAACTCTGGGACTTATTTTGAGAGTATTTTCAAAATTAAAACGACAAGTTAACATTGATCCATGGAAGTGATCGAATATAGCAGCCCTCTGGAGCGCATGTTCCCAATCACGGTTGTCTGTTTTCAGTGTGAAATATGAGTTGGCGAGGAAGATCGACCTATCGGCCTAGACCAAGACGCTATGTAGAGCCTCCTGAAATGATTGGGCCTATGCTGGTGAGCGCTTAAACATTAATTCGATGTTTTCTATTAGCAGAAATTAATTTTTGCGATAGTGTTGTTGCATTAGTATGGAAATGCTGAGAAACGTCTTTCCTGCTGATAAAACATGATTATGGCGTCTCATG
>NW_020254035.1:0-1283 GCF_003255815.1 Theropithecus gelada
GAGAAACTGCTCCATGATGTGTGACTTCCACTCACAGAGTTACATCTCTATGTCGTGGATCTCTTTGCTAGCCTTATTTCTGTGGAATCTGAGACCAGATATTTAGGATCCCTTTGAAGACTATAGGGCCAAAGGTAATATCCTCTGATAACATAAAGAAAGAAATTTCTGAGAAACTTCTTTGTGTTCTGTGAAATCATCTCATAGAGTTACAGCTTTTCCCTCAAGAAGCCTTTCGCTAAGATAGTTCTGGTGGAATTGGCAAAGTGAAATTTGGAAGCCCATACAGGGCTACGGTGAAAAAGGAAATATCCTCCGATGAAATCTGGGAAGAAGCCTTCTGAGAAACTGCTTAGTGTTCTGTTAATTCATCTCACACTGTTATATCTGTATTTCGTGGATCTCTTTGCTAGCCTTATTTCTGTGGAATCTGAGAACAAAAATTTCCGATCCCTTTGAAGATGATAGGGCCAAAGGAAATATCCTCCCATAACAAAGAGAAAGAAGCTTTCTCATAAACCTCTTTGTGTTCTGTGAAATCATCTCATAGAGTTACAGCTTTCCCCTCAAGTAGCCTTTCGCTAAGACAGTTCTTGCGGAATTGGCAAAGTGATATGTGGAAGCCCATAGAGGGCTATGGTGAAAAAGGAAATATCCTCAGATGAAATCTGGAAAGAAGCTTTCTGAGAAACTACTTAGTGTTCTGTTAATTCATCTCACAGAGTTACATCTGTATTTCGTGGATCTCTTTGCTAGCCTTCTTTCTGTGGAATCTGAGAACAGATATTTCGTATCCCTCGGAAGACTATAGGGCCAAAGGAAATATCCTTCGATAACAAAGAGAAAGCAGCTTTCTGAGAAACTGCTTTGTGATGAGTGAATTTCACTCACAGAGTTACATCTGTATTTCGTGGATCTCTTTGCTACCCTTATATCTTTGGAATCTGAGAACAGATATTTCGAATCCCTTTGAAGACTATAGGGCCATATAGGGCCAAAGGAAATATCCTCCGATTACAAAGAGAAAGAAGCGTTCTGAGATACTTCTTTGTGTTCTGTGAAATCATCTCACAGAGTTACAGCTTTCCCCTCAAGAAGCCTTTCGCTAAGACAGTTCTTGTGGAATTGGCAAAGTGATGTTTGGAAGCCCATGGAGGGCTGTGGTGAAAAAGGAAATATCCTCAGATGAAATCTGGAAAGCAGCTTTCTGAGAAACTGGTTAGTGTTCTGTTAATTCATCTCACAGAGTTACATCTGTATTTCGTTTATCTCTTTGCTAGCCT
>NW_020254036.1:0-1283 GCF_003255815.1 Theropithecus gelada
TTCCTGGGTCTGGATGCACAGGGTTAATCTGCCTATTACTCTTTCTTATTCTCTAATGTGGACACTGTTCAGGTATGTTCATAGTAGCAAACAATTTCGACAAATATGTCCAGTAAGAAGACAATATATGCATTTCCAAAGAAAATGGACATCTGTCTGTAATCAGTGCATTTAGAGCTGCAAACCACTGTTCCTGACAATGAGGCAAAGTTAAGTTACAACGAAAAAAATGCAGATCTACACCTTCTCAGGGCTGGGGTTTATAATTGCCATCATCTTTTCCACAAGACAGTTCAACATTGGATATATGTGCTTGTGTCAGGAAACAGTCAATGTGGAAATGCGTGCACTTATCTGAGTGAGGAGTTCTCATGGAGACATGTTTGTTTGTCTGAGACAAGAGTCCACGTGAGGAAATGTCTGTTTTCTGAAGAAAGAGTAAATGTAAGGACATACGTGGTGGTCTGAGGGGAGAGTCCACGTGGGGACATGTGTGATTGTCTGAGGGAAGAATCCACATGAGTAAAGGTATGTTTGTCTGACAGAAGAGCCCACATGTTGACAGGTGTGTGTACAAATCTGAGGGTAAATGCCCATTCAGGGACAGTGTATGCCTGAACTGAGCTGAAGTTTGGGAAAATCTTTCTCAACCAATGAAAGAAAATAATCCTGTGGGTTATTTTCTTGCTGGGAAGAAAAAACCTGGGTTAAGTAGATAATTGATTTTTTAAATAAAATGTCTTTAATGAATGGAAACATGGTATATGCAAATGTGGAAAATTACTTCAATCTCTGTTGCATGCATCTCATGACATCCCTACACTCACCAAAAAAGTTATTAGATAATTTTATACAAGGTTTTGGCTCTTACAGAATTTCAAATAAATCAGATTATACAGTGTCATTGAAATAACTTCCCTGAAGAACGTGGGAAATGAAGTTGCTGACCTAAAGAACGTTGAAAATGAGGAAATTCTATGAGTTTAAAGTGTAAAGAAATTGCACATAAACACTCTATTCTAGTAGATAAACATGTTTCCCACAAGGGTACAGCTTTACATTTCTGATACTGCTGTGCATGTGTCCTGAAATTGTGCAGCTAAGTAATCAAATGGCATGTGGTGGGATGGGGTTCCTCACTTTGCAGTGGGTGGTTATGGACAGTCATTAAAGGAGGGCTAGCAAGGTCTTTGTGGTAACACATTTGGGTGGAGAGGCCAGTGTTTTCTCATTTTTAATGCAATAAAGTTACAGAAGATTAGATGCATAAAAGTTTCGATGTG
>NW_020254037.1:0-1283 GCF_003255815.1 Theropithecus gelada
AGAGAAAGAAGATTTCAGAGAAACTTCTTTGTGTTCTGTGAAATCATCTCACAGAGTTACAGCTTTCCACTCAAGAAGCCTTTCACTACGACAGTTCTTGCGCAATTTGCAAAGTGATATTTGGAAGCCCATAGAGGGCTATGTTGAAAAAGGAAATATCCTCCGATGAATTCTGGAAAGAAGCTTTCTGAGAAACTGCTTAGTGTTCTCTGAATTCAAGTCACAGATTTTCAGCTTTCCCCTCAAGAAGCCACTCGCTAAGCCTGTTCTTGTGGAGTTCGCAAAGTGATATTTGGAAGCCCATAGAGGGCTATGGTGAAAAAGGCAATATCCTCAGAGAAAAACTGGAAAGAAGCGTTCTGAGAAACTACTTTGTGATGTGTGACTTCCGCCCACAAAGTTACATCGGTATTTCGTGGATCTCTTTGCTAGCCTTATTCCTGTGGAATCTGAGAACAGATATTTCGGATCCCTTTGAAGACTAAACGGCCAAAGGAAATATCCTCCGATAACAAAGGGAAAGAAGCTTTCTGAGAAACTTCTTTGTGTTCTGTGAAATAATCTCACAGACTTACAGCATACCGCTCAAGAAGCCTTTCGCTAATTCAGTTCTTGTGGAATTTCAAAGTGATATTTGGAAGCCCATTGAGGGTTATGGTGAAAAAGGCAATATCCTAAGCGAAAAACTGATAAGAAGCTTTCTGAGAAACTGCTTTGTGATGTGTGACTTCCACTCACAGGGTTACATGTGTATTTCGTGGATCTCTTTGCTAGCCTTATTTCTTTGGAATCTGAGAACAGATATTTTGGATCCCTTTGAAGACCATAGGGCCAAAGGAAATATCCTCCGATAACAAAGAGAAAGAAGCTTTCTGAGAAACTTCTTGTGTTCTGTGAAATCATCTCACAGAGTTACAGTTTTCCCCTCAAGAAGCCGCTCGCTAAGCCTGTTCTTGTGGAATTCGCAAAGTGATATTTGGAAGCCCATTGAGGACTATGGTGAAAAAGGCAATATCCTCAGCGAAAAACTAATAAGAAGCTTTCTGAGAAACTGCTTTCTGATGTGTGACTTACACCCACAGAGTTACATCTGCATTTCGTGGATCTCTTGGCTAGCCTTATTTCTGTGGAAACTGAGAACAGATATTTCGGATCCCTTTGAAGACTATAGATCCAAAGAAAATATCCTCCGATAACAAAGAGAAAGAAGCTTTGTGAGACACTTCTTTGTGTTCTGTGAAATCATCTCACAGAGTTACAGCTTTCCCCTCAAGAAGCCTTTC
>NW_020254038.1:0-7563 GCF_003255815.1 Theropithecus gelada
TAACCAAAACAGCATGGTACTGGTACCAAAACAGAGATATAGACCAATGGAACAGAACAGAGTCCTCAGAAATAATACCACACATCTACAGCCATCTGATCTTCGACAAACCTCAGAAAAACAAGAAATGGGGAAAGGATTCCCTATTTAATAAATGGTGCTGGGAAAATTGGCTAGCCATAAGTAGAAAGCTGAAACTGGATCTTTTCCTTACTCCTTATATGAAAATTAATTCAAGATGGATGAGAGACTTAAATGTTAGACCTAAAACCATAAAAACCCTAGAAGAAAATACAGGTAATACCATTCAGGACATAAGTATGGGCAAGGACTTCATGTCTAAAACACCAAAAGCAATGACAACAAAAGCCAAAATTGACAAATGGGATCTAATTAAACTAATGAGGTTCTGCACAGCAAAAGAAACTACCATCAGAGTGAACAGGCAACCTACAGAATGGGAGAAAATTTTTGCAATCTACTCATCTGACAAAGGCCTAATATCCAGAACTTACAAAGAACTCCAACAAATTTACAAGAAAAAAACAAACAACCCCATCAAAAAGTGGGCAAAGGATATGAACAGACAGTTCTCAAAAGAAGACATACATGCAGCCAACAGACACATGAAAAAATGCTCATCATCACTGGCCATCAGAGAAATGCAAAGCAAAACCACAATGAGATACCATCTCACACCAGTTAGAATGGCAATCATTCAAAAGTCAGGAAACAACAGGTGCTGGAGAGGATGTGGAGAAATAGGAACACTTTTACACTGTTGGTGCGATTGTAAACTAGTTCAATCATTATGGAAAACAGTATGGCGATTCCTCAAGGATCTAGAACTAGAAGTACCATATGACCCAGCCATCCTATTACTGGGTATATACCCAACGGATTATAAATCATGCTACTATAAAGACACATGCACATGTATGTTTATTGTGGCACTCTTCACAATAGCAAAGACTTGGAATCAACCCAAATGTCCATCAGTGACAGACTGGATTAAGAAAATGTGGCACATATACACCATGGAATACTATGCAGCCATAAAAAAGGATGAGTTTGTGTCCTTTGTAGGGACATGGATGCAGTTGGAAACCATCATTCTCAGCAAACTCTCGCAAGAACAGAAAACCAAACACCGCATGTTCTCACTCATAGGTGGGAACTGAAAAATGAGATCACTTGGACTCGGGAAGGGGAACATCACACACCGGGGCCTATCATGGGGAGGGGGGAGGGGGGAGGGATTGCATTGGTAGTTATACCTGATGTAAACGACGAGTTGATGGGTGCAGCATGCCAACATGGCACATGTATACATATGTAGCAAACCTGCACATTATCCACATGTACCCTAGAACTTAAAGTATGATAAAATAAATAAAATAAAATAAAATAAAATAATACCCTAGTTTCTTGAAAAGTTAAAAAAAATCATCAAAAGTTTATCCAGACTAATAAAAAGAGAAATATTCATATAAATAAAATCAAAAATGACAAAGGATACACTGCATCTGATGCTGCAGGAACTCAAAGGACCATTAGTGGCTACTATGAGCAACTATGGGAAAATCTAGAATAAATTAAAAAATTCCTAGACTCATACAACCCACCAAAATTGAACCAGGAATAAATCTAAAACCTGAACAAACCAATAACAGTTAATGAGATTAAAGCCATAATAAAAATTCTTCCAGTAAACAGAAGCCCAGGACATGACAGCTTCACTGCTGAATTCAATCAAACTTTTAAAGAAGAACTAATACCAATCCTACTCAAACTATCATGAAAGATAGAGGAGGAAGGAATACTTACAAATTCATTGTATGAAGCTAGTATTACTCCGATTCCACGACCAGACAAAGACATATAAAGAAAAAAACCAACACAAGCCAATATCTTTGATGAATATTGTGGTGAAAATCCTCAACAAAATACTAGCAAACCGAATTCAACAATATATTAAAAAGATCATTTATCATGACCAAGTGAGATTTATCCCTTGGATGCAAGGATAGTTCAACATACACAAATGAATCAATGTAATATAAACAGAATGAAGGATAAAAATCATGTGATCGTTTCAATTGATGCTGAAAAGTCATTTGATAAGATTCAACATCCCTTCATGATAGAAACCTTCAAAAAACTGGGAATAGGAGAAACATAGCTCAACATAATAAAAGTCATATACAATAGACCCACAGCTAGTGTCATTACTGAATGAGGAAAACACTGAAAGCCATTCCTTTGAGATCTGTAATGTGACAAGGATGCTCACTGTTACCACTATTATTCAACATAATACTGAAAGTCCTAAGTAAGGCAATGAGACCAGATAAATATATAAAGACATCCAAATTGGCAATGAAGAAATACAATTATCCTTGTTTGCAGATATGATCCTATATTTGGAAAAACCTAAAGACACCAGAAAGAAAAAAAAAACCTATTAGAACTGATAAATTCAAGAAGGTTGCTGGACACAAGATCACCATACAAGAATCAGATGCATTTCTATATGCCAACAGTGAACAATGTAAAACAGAAATTTAAAAAGTAAATCCATTTACAACAGACACATAAAGTTAAAATAACCAAATGAGTGAAAGATATCTATGATAAAAATTATATAAAACACTGATGAAAGAAATTGAAGAGGGCACTAAAAAATGAAAAAGTATTCCATCTTTATAGATTGGAAGAATCAATATTGTTAAAATGTTCATACTACCCAAAACAATCTCACATTCAATGCAATCCCTATCAAAATACCAATTACATTATTCACAGAAATAGAAAAAGCCATCCTAAAATTTAAACGGAACCACGAAAAACCTAGAATACCCAAAGCTTTCCTAAGCAAAAAGAACAAAGCTGGAGGAATCATATTACAGTACCTGACATCAAATTATACTCCAGAGCCATAGTAACAAAAACAGCATGGTACTGGCATAAAAACAAACACATAGACCAATGGGACAGAATAGATAACCCAGATACAAACCCACACACCTACAGTGAACACATTTTTGACAAAGGTACCAAGAACATACACTGGGAAAAAGACAGTCTCTTCAATAAATGGTGCTGGGAAAACTGGATATCCTTATGCAGAAGAATGAAACTGGACCCCTATATCTCACCGAACAAACAGTCAAATCAAAATGTGTTAAAGACTTAAATCTAATACCTCAATCCATGAAACTGCTGCAAGAAAACATTGGAGAAAATCACCAGGACATTGGTCTGGGCAAAAATTTCTTGAGCACTACCCACAAGCACAGGCAACCAAACAAAAAATGGAAAAATGAGATCACATCGAGTTAAAAAACTTCTGCATAACAAAGGATACAATAAACAAAATGAAGAGACAACCTACAAAATAGGAGAATATAACTGCAAACTACTATCTGACAAAGCATTAATAACCAGAGTAAGGAGCTCAAACAATTCTACAGGAAGAAATCTAATAATCTGATTAAAAAACGGGCAAAAGATTTACACAGACATTTCTCAAAAGAAGACCTACAAACGGCAAACAGGGATATGAAAACATGCTAAACATAATTGATCATCAGAGAAATGCAAATAAAAATTTAATGAAATATTATTTCACCCCAGTTAAAATGACTTACAGTCAAACAAAAGGCAAGAACAAATGCTGGTGAGGATGTGCAGAAAAGGGGACCCTAGACCTGTTGGTGGGAATGTAAATTAGTAAAACCACTATGGAGAACAGTTGAGAGGTTCCTCAAAAAACTAAAAATACAGCTACCATATGATCCAGCAAGCCCACTGCTGGGTATATAACCCAAAGAAAGGAAATCAATATATCAAAGAAATATGTGCATTCTTATGTTTGTTGAAGCATTGTTTACAATAGCTAAGATTTGGAAGCAAAGTAAGTGTCCACTAACAGATGAATAGATAAAGAAAATGTGGTAGATATACACAATGGAGTATTACTCAGCCATAAAAAGATTGAGATCGAGGGCGGAGCAAGATGGCCGAATAGGAACAGCTCCAGTCTCCAGCTCCCAGCGCGAGCAACACAGAAGACAGGTGATTTCTGCATTTTCAACTGAGGTACTGGGTTCATCTCACTAGGGAGTACTGGACAGTCAGTGCTGGTCAGCTGCTGCAGCCCAACCAGCGAGAGCTGAAGCAGGGTGAGGCATCACCTCACCTGGGAAGCCCAAGGGGGAAGGGAATCCCTTTTCCTAGCCAGGGGAACTGAGACCCACAACAGCTGGAAAATCGGGTAACTCCCACCCCAATACTGCGCTTTACCAAGGGTCTTAGCAAACGGGCACACTAGGAGATTATACGCCACACCTGGCTGGGAGGGTCCCATGCCCACAGAGCCTCCCTCAATGCTAGCACAGCAGTCTGCCGTCTAACGGCAAGGCAGCAGCAAGGCTGGGGAAGGGGCGCCCGCCATTGCTGAGGCTTAAGTACGTAAACAAAGCTGCTGGTAGCTCGAACTGGGTGGAGCTCACAGCAGCTCAAGGAGGCCTGCCTGTCTCTGTAGAATCCACCTCTGGGGACAGGGCACAGCTAAACAACAACAACAACAAAAAGCAGCAGAAACTGCTGCAGACGCAAACGACTCTGTCTGACAGCTTTGAAGAGAGCAGTGGATCTCCCAACACGGAGGTTGAGATCTGAGAATGGACAGACTGCCTGCTCAAGTGGGTCCCTGACCCCTGAGTAGCCTAACTGGGATACATCCTCCACTAGGGGCAGACTGACACCCCACACTTCACACGGTGGAGTACACCCCTCAGAGGACGCTTCCAAAGCAAGAATCAGACAAGTACACTCGCTGTTCAGCAATATTCTATCTTCTGCAGCCTCTGCTGCTGATACCCAGGCAAACAGGGTCTGGAGTGGACCTCAAGCAATCTCCAACAGACCTAAAGCTGAGGGTCGTGACTGTTAGGTGGAAAACTAACAAACAGGAAGGACACCAACACCAAAACCCCATCAGTACATCACCATCATCAAAGACCAGAGGCAGATAAAACCACAAAGATGGGGAAAAAGCAGGGCAGAAAACCTGGACATTCAAAAAAAAAGAGCACATCTCCCCCTGCAAAGGAACGCAGCTCATCGCCAGCAACGGATCAAAGCTGGACGGAGAATGACTTTGACGAGACGAGAAAAGAAGACTTCGGTCCATCAAAATTCTCAGAGCTAAAGGAGGAATTATGTACCCAGCACAAAGAAACTAAAAATCTTGAAAAAAGAGTGGAAGGATTGAAAACAAGAATAATTAATGCAGAGAAGGCCATAAACGAACTGAGAGAGATGAAAACCATGACACGAGAAATATGTGACAAATGCACAAGCTTCAGTAACCGACTCGATCAACTGGAAGAAAGAGTATCAGCGATTGAGGATCAAATGAATGAAATGAAGCGAGAAGAGAAACCTAAAGAAAAAGGAAGAAAAAGAAATGAACGAAGCCTGCAAGACGTATGGGATGATGTAAAAAAACCAAATCTACATTTGATTGGGGTGCCTGAAAGTGAGGGGGAAAATGGAATCAAGATGGAAAACACTCTTCAGGATATCATCCAGGAGAACTTCCCCAACCTAGTAGGGCAGGCCAACATTCAAATAGAGGAAATACAGAGAACACCACAAAGATACTCCTCAAGAAGAGCAACTCCAAGACACATAATTGCCAGACTCACCAAAGTTGAAATGAAGGAAAAACTGTTAAGGGCAGCCAGAGAGAAACATTGAGTTACCCACAAAGGGAAGCCCATCAGACTAACAGCAGATCTTTCGGCAGAAACTCTACAAACCAGAAGAGACTGGGGGCCAATATTCAACATTCTTAAAGAAAAGAATTTTAAACCCAGAATTTCATATCCAGCCAAACTAAGTTTCATAAGTGAAAGAGAAATAAAATCCTTTACAGATAAGCAAATGCTTAGAGATTTTGTCACCACCAGGCCTGCCTTACAAGAGACCCTGAAGGAAGCACTAAACATGGAAAGGAACAACCGGTACCAGCCATTGCAAAAACATGCCAAAATGTAAAGACCATCGAGGCTAGGAAGAAACTGCATCAACTAGCAAGCAAAATAACCAGTTAATATCATAATGGCAGGATCAAGTTCACATATAACAATATTAACCTTAAATGTAAATGGACTAAATGCAACAATTAAAAGACACAGACTAGAAAACTGGATGAAGTGTCAAGACCCATCAGTTTGCTGTATTCAGGAGACCCATCCCACATACAGAGACACACATAGACTCAAAATAAAGGGATGGAGGAAGATCTACCAAGCAAATGGAGAACAAAAAAAAGCAGGGGTTGCAATCTAGTCTCTGATAAAACAGACTTTAAACCATCAAAGATCAAAAGAGACAAAGAAGGCCATTACATAATGGTAAAGGGATCAATTCAACAGGAAGAGCTAACTATCCTAAATATATATGCACCCAATACAGGAGGACCCAGATTCATAAAGCAAGTCCTTAGAGACTTACAAACAGACTTAGACTCCCATACAATAATAATGGGAGACTTCAACACTCCACTCTCAACATTAGACAGATCAACGAGACAGAAAGTTAACAAGGATATCCAGGAATTGAACTCATCTCTGCAGCAAGCAGACCTAATAGACATCTACAGAACTCTCCACCCCAAATCAACAGAATATACATTCTACTCAGCACCACATCACACTTATTCCAAAATTGACCACATAATTGGAAGTAAAGCACTCCTCAGCAAATGTACAAGAACAGAAATTATAACAAACTGTCTTTCAGACCACAGTGCAATCAAACTAGAACTCAGCATTCAGAAACTCACTCAAAACCACTCAACTACATGGAAACCGAACAACCTGCTCCTGAATGACTACTGGGTACATAATGAAATGAAGGCAGAAATAAAAATGTTCTTTGAAACCAATGGGAACAAAGATACAACATACCAGAATCTCTGGGACACATTTAAAGCAGTGTGTAGAGGGAAATTCATAGCACTAAATGCCCACAAGAGAAAGCAGGAAGATCTAAAATTGACACTCTAACATCACAATTAAAAGAACTAGAGAAGCAAGAGCAAACACATTCAAAAGCTAGCAGAAGGCAAGAAATAACTAAGATCACAGCAGAATTGAAGGAGATAGAGACACAAAAAAACCTCCAAAAAATCAACGATTCCAGGAGTTGGTTTTTTGAAAAGATCAACAAAATTGATGGACTGCTAGCACGACTAATAAAGAAGAAAAGAGAGAAGAATCAAATACACGCAATAAAAAGTGATAAAGGGGATATCACCACCGACCCCACAGAAATACAAACTACCATCAGAGAATACTATAAACACCTCTACGCAAATAAACCGGAAAATCTAGAAGAAATGGATAATTTCCTGGACACTTACACTCTCCCAAGACTAAACCAGGAAGAAGTTGAATCCCTGAATAGACCAATAGCAGGCTCTGAAATTGAGGCAATAATTAAGAGCCTACCAACCAAAAAAAGTCCAGCACCAGATGGATTCACAGCTGA
>NW_020254039.1:0-1283 GCF_003255815.1 Theropithecus gelada
TGTCTGTTGGCTGTATGAATGTCTTCTTTTGAGAAATGTCTGTTCATATCCTTTGCCCACTTTTTGATGGGGTTGTTTGTTTTTTTCTTGTAAATTTGTTTGAGTTCTTTGTAGGTTCTGGATATTAGCCCTTTGTCAGATGAGTAGATTGCAAAAATTTTCTCCCATTCTGTAGGTTGCCTGTTCACTCTGATGGTAGTTTCTTTTGCTGTGCAGAAGCTCTTTAGTTTAATTAGATCCCATTTGTCAATTTTAGCTTTTGCTGCCGTTGCTTTTGGTGTTTTAGACATGAAGTCTTTGCCCATGCCTATGTCCTGAATGGTACTACCTAGGTTTTCCTCTAGGATTTTTATGGTATTAGGTCTAACATTTAAGTCTCTAATCCATCTTGAATTAATTTTCGTATAAGGAGTAAGGAAAGGATCCAGTTTCAGCTTTCTGCTGATGGCTAGCCAATTTTCCCAGCACCATTTATTAAATAGGGAATCCTTTCCCCATTTCTTATTTCTCTCAGGTTTGTCAAAGATCAGATGGCTGTAGATGTGTGGTATTATTTCTGAGGACTCTATTCTGTTCCATTGGTCTATATCTCTGTTTTGGTACCAGTACCATGCTGTTTTGGTTACTGTAGCCTTGTAGTATAGTTTGAAGTCAGGTAGCGTGATGCCTCCAGCTTTGTTCTTTTGACTTAGGATTGTCTTGGAGATGCGGGCTCTTTTTTGGTTCCATATGAACTTTAAAGCAGTTTTTTCCAATTCTGTGAAGAAACTCATTGGTAGCTTGATGGGGATGGCATTGAATCTATAAATTACCTTGGGCAGTATGGCCATTTTCACGATATTGATTCTTCCTATCCATGAGCATGGTATGTTCTTCCATTTGTTTGTGTCCTCTTTTATTTCACTGAGCAGTGGTTTGTAGTTCTCCTTGAAGAGGTCCTTTACATCCCTTGTAAGTTGGATTCCTAGGTATTTGATTCTCTTTGAAGCAATTGTGAATGGAAGTTCATTCATGATTTGGCTCTCTGTTTGTCTGTTACTAGTGTATAAGAATGCTTGTGATTTTTGCACATTAATTTTGTATCCTGAGACTTTGCTGAAGTTGCTTATCAGCTTAAGGAGATTTTGGGCTGAGACAATGGGGTTTTCTAAATATACAATCATGTCATCTGCAAAGAGGGACAATTTGACTTCTTCTTTTCCTAACTGAATACCCTTGATTTCTTTCTCTTGCCTGATTGCCCTAGCCAGAACTTCCAACACTATGTTGAATAGGAGTGGTGA
>NW_020254040.1:0-1283 GCF_003255815.1 Theropithecus gelada
CAACACATCAAAAAGCTTATCCACCATGATCAAGTGGGCTTCATCCCTGGGATGCAAGGCTGGTTCAACATTCACAAATCAATCAACATAATCCAGCATATAAACAGAACCAAAGACAAGAACCACATGATTATCTCAATAGATGCAGAAAAGGCTTTTGACAAAATTCAACAGCCCTTCATGCTAAAAACGCTCAATAAATTCGGTATTGATGGAACGTACCTCAAAATAATAAGAGCTATTTATGACAAACCCACAGCCAATATCATACTGAATGGGCAAAAACTGGAAAAATTCCCTTTGAAAACTGGCACAAGACAGGGATGCCCTCTATCACCACTCCTATTCAACATAGTGTTGGAAGTTCTGGCTAGGGCAATTAGGCAAGAGAAAGAAATCAGGGGTATTCAGTTAGGAAAAGAAGAAGTCAAATTGTCCCTGTTTGCAGATGACATGATTGTATATTTAGAAAACCCCATTATCTCAGCCCAAAATCTCCTTAAACTGATAAGCAAATTCAGCAAAGTCTCAGGATACAAAATTAATGTGCAAAAATCACAAGCATTCTTATACACCAATAACAGACAAACAGAGAGCCAAATCATGAATGAACTTCCATTCACAATTGCTTCAAAGAGAATAAAATACCTAGGAATCCAACTTACAAGGGATGTAAAGGACCTCTTCAAGGAGAACTACAAACCACTGCTCAGTGAAATAAAAGAGGACACAAACAAATGGAAGAACATACCATGCTCATGGATAGGAAGAATCAATATCGTGAAAATGGCCATACTGCCCAAGGTAATTTATAGATTCAATGCCATCCCCATCAAGCTACCAATGAGTTTCTTCACAGAATTGGAAAAAACTGCTTTAAAGTTCATATGGAACCAAAAAAGAGCCCGCATCTCCAAGACAATCCTAAGTCAAAAGAACAAAGCTGGAGGCATCACGCTACCTGACTTCAAACTATACTACAAGGCTACAGTCACCAAAACAGCATGGTACTGGTACCAAAACAGAGATATAGACCAATGGAACAGAACAGAGTCCTCAGAAATAATACCACACATCTACAGCCATCTGATCTTTGACAAACCTGAGAAAAACAAGAAATGGGGAAAGGATTCCCTATTTAATAAATGGTGCTGGGAAAATTGGCTAGCCATAAGTAGAAAGCTGAAACTGGATCCTTTCCTTACTCCTTATACGAAAATTAATTCAAGATGGATTAGAGACTTAAATGTTAGACCTAATACCATAAAAATCCTAGAGGAAAA
>NW_020254041.1:0-1283 GCF_003255815.1 Theropithecus gelada
TACATGGGTAAGGTAAGCTGAACACAACATAAAAAAGAAAACTTACAAACGCTCCCTTCATCTCATTAAAGATGACTCCTTTAAAGACATCTGGGGGTCGCTGGGGTTCTCATGTTCCAGCCGCCATCCTTCCTGCCTGAGGACAAATAATTATAAGCTGACAGTGACTCAGATACTAAAGTCTGTATCAACTAGTTAATCACACATGACATCCCAGAAATCCAGCTCACATAAACCTGGGAAAAAGGTGGCATCCAAATACACTGAGAGGAGATTCTGAAAGTCCTTGGGATTTTGTGTGGAAAATGGATCCAGAGTATAATCACTAGCTGGGTACAAAGGAAAAGTGAAATTGTAAAATTTAACAGATTTCTACTAAAATTATTGAATCTCAAGCCTCATTTCCCCTTTGTCCTAGGACAGTAAGTTGTAGCTATTCTTGAGATGGGGCAGTGGCTCCATGCTCTGGCCCCCAACCTCAGCAGTTGTCCCAGCTCATCACCCTGAATGCCGGCTTTCCCATCCCATCTCAGGATCTGCACTGAACGGGCACCAGGGCTTTCTTCAGCGAACATCTAAACTCTCTCAAGTGTCTCCAGAGACTTTCACACATCTACAAAGATGACCTCATTCTGTAAGAGCGTGGATTTAACTTGCTCTTCGATGTCACTCCTTCACAGAGTGCACTGTTGATCGTCACCCTATCCACTAGCGTCAGTCTTACTAAAAGTCAAACATCAATGTTAGTGGTAACTCTGGAGGCCTGGCATTGTAGTGATATCCCCAAGAGAAAATTGTTTTGAACCTTTCTGGGAAAAGTTCACGTACCTTTTATTCAAATGCTAGTTTTTATAATGTCGCTACCATGTGGCTTTCCTGAAGAATGAAATTTCTAACGTCCTTCAAGTAGAGAGAGGTAAAAAGTATTCTAGAACATTAATTGCCCACTCCTCTCAAGGCGTTCATGAACGTGGAGAGGGACCGGTTCAACATTTTGAAGAAAGGGTCTCTGCACGGATATTTCCGAGACCCAAAAAGGATGGTATGCTCAAGAACGTGAGGAACACCGGCCAGCCCCTTCTCTAGTCTGTCATCAAATCACTTCCTGGCGGACAGCACTGACCAGCCACTGGTGTCACCAAAGCCCCACAAAATAGAACCCAACTTTTCTATTAAGCTGTGCAGAGCTGTCCCAGCCCCACTTCCCACAGGCTGACCTCATTCACCATGGGATCTGTGGTTCTCACCTGGGGCTGGGGGTGCCCCTGGCATCCGGTGGAGAG
>NW_020254042.1:0-1282 GCF_003255815.1 Theropithecus gelada
AAATTTCGCAGCGAAAGGCTTCTTGACGGGAAAGCTGTAACTCTGTGGGATGATTTCACAGAACACAAAGAAGTTTCTCTGAAAGCTTCTTTCTCTTTTTTATCGGAGGATATTTCCTCTGGCCCTATAGTCTTCAAAGGGATCGGAAATATCTGTTGTCACATTTCACAGAAATAAGGCTATCAAAGAGATCCACGAAATACAGATGTAACTCTGTGAGATGAATTAACAGAACACTAAGCAGTTTCTCAGAAAGCTTCTTTCCAGATTTCATCTGAGGATAATTCCTTTTTCACCATAGCCCTCTATGGGCTTCCAAATATCAATGTGCCAATTCCACAAGAACTGGCTTAGCGAAAGGTTTCTTGAGAGGAAAGGTGTAACTCTGTGAGAAGACTTCACAGAACACAAAGAAGTTTCTCAGAAAGCTTCTTTCTCTTTGTTATCGGAGGGTATTTCCTTTGGCCCTATAGTCTTCAAAGAGATCCGAAATATCTGTTCTCAGATTCAAAAGAAAGAAGGCTAGCAAAGAGATCCACGAAATACAGATGTAACTCTGTGAGATGAATTAAGAGAACACTAAGTAGTTTCTCAGAAAGCATCTTTCCAGATTTCATCTGAGGATATTTCCTTTTTCACCATAGCCATCTATGGGCTTCCAAATATCACTTGGCCAGTTCCACAAGAACTGTCTTAGCCAAATGCTTCCTGAGGGGAAGCTGTAACTCTGTGACATGATTTCACAGAACACAAAGAAGTTTCTCAGAAAGCTTCTTTCTGTTTCTTATCCTAGGATATTTCCTTTGGCCCTATAGTCTTCAAAGGTATCCGAAATATCTGTTCTCAGATTCCACAGAAATAAGGCTAGCAAAGAGATCCACGAAATATAGATGTAACTCTATGAGTAGAAGTCACACATCACAGAGCAGTTTCTCAGAAAGCTTCTTTCCAGATTTCATCTGGGGATATTTCCTTTTTCACAATAGCCCTCTATGGGCTTCCAAATATCACTTTGCCAATTCCAGAAGAAGTGTCTTAGCGAAAGGCTCCTTGAAAGGAAAGCTGTAACTCTGTGAGAAGACTTCACAGAACACAAAGGAGTTTCTCAGAAAGCTTCTTTCTCTTTGTTATCGGAGGATATTCCCTTTGGCCCTATAGTCTTCAAAGGGATCCGAAATATCTGTTCTCAGATTCCACAGAAAGAAGGCTAGCAAAGAGATACACGAAATACAGATGTAACTCTGTGAAATGAATTAACAGAACACTAAGCAGTTTCTTAGAA
>NW_020254043.1:0-1282 GCF_003255815.1 Theropithecus gelada
GCATGTTGGCATGTGCCTATGATCCCCGCTACTCAGGAGGCTGAGGTGGCAGCATCGCCTGGGCCCAGGAAGTTTAGGTTGCAGTAGCAGTGATCACACCACCACACTCCAGCCTGGGTGACAGAGAGAGACCCGGTCTCAAAAGCAAACAAATACAAATTTGGATTTTTTAGAAAGACCACTTGGGCATGGGTGATAGGAGGCTGTCTGGAAACAAGGCTGGTAAGGAGGCTACTCTGAGGACCAAGCGAGTGGGGCAGAGGCCTGGCTGCTGACAGGAAGGGAATATGGACGGGACAGAGGGAGGTGAGCCCAAAGCTGAAGTGAGGGGAACAGTGCAGTGGGCGCAGGGCAGGCCGGGGGACAATGGATTTGTGACAAATTTTTAATAAACTCTGCCTGCGTGGTTTCATACTGATTTTTGTTTTATTTAGTGTCTCATCGTTTTTCTTGTCTTTTTTGGGTGGGAATGGAAATGAGCCTCTGCTTGGGCCCTTTTTCTTTACTCTGGATGTGGTAGCTTCTCACTTCATGTCTTCTGTATTTATATTGTTACAGTTATGGTTTTTTTTAGGGTCTTGCTCTATCACCCAGGCTGGAGTGGAGTCGTGTGATCATGGCTCACTGCAG
This sequence comes from Theropithecus gelada, assembly GCF_003255815.1. Classification (NCBI taxonomy): domain Eukaryota; kingdom Metazoa; phylum Chordata; class Mammalia; order Primates; family Cercopithecidae; genus Theropithecus; species Theropithecus gelada. The sequence continues at coordinate 631 of NW_020254043.1, forward strand.
CCTTGGCCTTTGGTCTGAAGTAATTCTCCCAACTGAGCATCTTGAGTAGCTGATACTACAGGCAGATGCCACCATGCCTGGCTAATTTCTGATTTTTTCTGAGAGGTTGGTTCTCACTATGTTGCTCAGGCTGTTTCCAGACTTTTGGACACAAGCAATCCTTTTGCCTGAGCCTCCCAAAGTGTTGAGATTACAAGCATAAACCACCATACCTGGCTTGCTATTTGCTTGTCGTGAACTATTAAGAGTTTACTTTTTGATTAAAATCTATTTCTATATAGATTTATGTAGATACAGTTTAAATTTTTCATGGATACCAATTCTTTCCCTTTCTTTGAGGGAAAGTACCACTTTTCCTTCAGGATGGAGTGTGGTGGTGTAATCCTGGCTCATCACAACCTCTTCTTTCTTGGCTTAAGTGATCCTCTCCCCTCAGCCTGCTGAGTAGCTGCGATCCCAGGTATGAGCGGCCATACCTAAGTAATTTTTATATTTCTTGTAGAGAGGGGGTCTCACCATATTTCCCAGGCTAGTTTCAAACTCCTGGACTCAAGCGATTCTCCCCACTCAGCCTCTTGCAGTGCTGGGTTTACAGGTGGGAGCCCCCACACCTGGCCTACCATTTTCTTTTCATGGATCATTAAGAATTTAC
>NW_020254044.1:0-1282 GCF_003255815.1 Theropithecus gelada
TCTTTCTTCCTTAATCTTTAATGTACTGAATTATATTCATTGATTTTCAAATGTTGAAACAATGTTGCATTACTAAAATAAATTCAACTTGGTTGTAATATACTATCTTTTTTATACATTACTAAATCTGACTTAATATCTTGTGCAGGATTTTCTTTTTTAAGATGGAGTCTCACTCTGTCACCCAGGCAGGAGTGCAGTGGTGCAATCTCGACTCACTGCAAGCTCCACCTCCCAGGTTCATGCCATTCTCCTGCCTCAGCCTGCCGAGAGGCTGGGACTACAGGCGCCCACCACCATGCCCGGCTAATTTTTTGTATTATTTTGTGTAGGATTTTTAAATCCATGGTCATGATTGAGAGCAAGCTATAATTTTCTTTCTTGTGCCCTCTTTCTTAGATTTGAGTGTCATGATTTTATACCATCTCTTAAAATGAATTGAAGAATGTTCAATGATACAACATTGGAGTTATTTATTTCTTGACCGTTAGGTTTAGCTTATAAACCATCAAAGCTTGTTTTCCTTTTAGGAAGATTTTAAACTATTCATTCAAACTTTCAATTGAAAATTTTATTAAGACAATTATACATAGTTATAAAAATAATAGAAAGATCTCATATAGCTTTTACCTAGTTTCTCCCAATGGAAGAAAAATATAGTCATTAAACTATAGTACAATAACATAACTAGGTTGTTGACATCAATACAATTTCCTGGACTTACTCAGATTGCCTCAGTTATATTTGTACTCATTTGTGTGTGAAAGTATGTAGCCACTCCTGCTTTTTTAAAATCAATGTTTGCATGGTAAATCTTTTTCAGTTCTTTTACATTCGGCCTATTTGATTAGATTTGAAGTTAATTTTTTATACACAGCATAGTGTTGTGTCATGTTTATTTACCCACTCTGCTTCTCTCTGTCTTTAGATTGGTGTATTAAGATCATTTACATTTAAGGTAATTATTGTTAATGCTTAAGTCTTCCCTTTCATTATTTATTTCTATTTGTTATAGCTATTTCTTATTTGTATGTGGTTTTTGGTTTTCTGTTACCTCCAGCTGTGTATTTGTTCATTCGCACACTGCTATAAAGAAATCCCTGAGACTGGGTAATTTATAAAGAAAAGAAGGTAATTGACTCAGTTCTGCAGGCAATACAGGAAGCATGATGCTGGCATCTGCTTGGCTTCAGGTGAGATCTCAGGAAACTTACAATCATGGCAGAAGGTGAAGGGGAAGCCATCACTTCATATGGCTGGAGAAGGACGGACAAAGAGAGTG
>NW_020254045.1:0-1282 GCF_003255815.1 Theropithecus gelada
ACCCATGCTCTCGAGGTCTTCCAGCACGAACTCCTGGAGGACTGCTTAGCATCGGTTCTCAGGGTCAGTGGTTTTCCCTCCACCCAGCACCAATGCAGGGACAGCTGTTCTCCTTGCTGCTCCTGCTCTGAGGTGGGCTTTTATTTTAAGTCTAAAATGTCAGATTTATGACCTCATTTTGGAGAGACATACAGTTTTGTTTCTGATGCCCCATCCTCTGTACAACTGTCTAAACAGAAAAAAAAAAAAAAATTCCACTTTGGTTCCCGCCAATTCTTTATTGACTGCTGTGGATTCCATCCTTCAATGCCAGCTCAGTAATGCACTTACAAAGATGCATTTTTGTGGGTTTTACCCAACATCTCAGTTTTTGTTGGGAAAGCTATTTAGTGTCCCTTATGTTGAAAGTTGGAAGTGCCTGGCAACACCATAGGTGAGAGAGCTGCTCTTATCCCTTTTCATCATCTTCCTGCTGGGTCCAGTCCTTCTTTTCCTCTGTGATTAAGCTGCCACAATGGGCTGGGTACGGTGGCTCATGGCTGTAATCTTAGCACTTTAGGAGGGCAAGGTGGGTGAATCACCCGAGGCCAGAGGTTCAAGACTAACCTTGCCAACATGGTGAAACTCCGTCTCTACTAAAAGTACAAAAAATTAGCCCAGCATGGTGGTGCATGCCTGTAATCTCAGCTATTCTGGAGGCTGAGGCAGGAGAATTTCTTGAACCAGGACTCGGCAGGTGGAGGTTGCAGTGAGCCGAGATCATGCCACTGTACTCCAGCGCGGGCTACAGAGTGAGACTTTGTCTCAAAAAAAATTAAATAAATTATATATATATATGTGTATATATATATATTTGAAGTATTATCCAATGAGAGCAGGTGTTCGGGAAGACCTCATCTAAATACAGAATCTGAATGGGGGTCCATGTCACACCTGCCATTTTTTCATCTTCGCAGCTGGGCTTTTCTCCTCTTCTCTGCTGGACTGTGCTGTTTCCCACAAGGTGTTCAGAGAGTCTGCCCTGAATCGTACAACCAGGAGATGAGAAGCACAGAGTGACACCAGCAGGAGAACATGAAGATGCGGTGACAGTTATCCTCCTCCTGCAGAGTCCAGAGCAGTGCACTCCTACCGCTGCTGCCCTAGCTAAGCCTGGGGGCCAGCATGCCCGATGATAGTCTGGGAGTGCTGCAGTCAGGGTCCCCCCAATGGGCACCCAGCCTGTGCCCTTGCAGTCTGCATGAGCGTGACCATTGTCACCTCAGAGCCCCTGGGTACAGAT
>NW_020254046.1:0-1282 GCF_003255815.1 Theropithecus gelada
ATAATTCCTTTTTCACCATAGCCCTCAATGGGCTTCCAAATATCACTTTGTCAATTGCACAAGAACTGTCTTAGCGAAAGGTTTCCTGAGGGGAAAGTTGTAACTCTGTGAGATGGTTTCACAAAACACAAAGAAGTTTCTCAGAAAGCTTCTTGCTCTTTGTTATCGGAGGATATTTCCTTTGGCCCTATAGTCTTCAAAGGGATCCGAAATATCTATTCTCAGAATCCACAGAAATAAGGCTACCAAAGAGATTCACGAAATACAGATGTAACTCTGTGTGTGGAAGTCACACATCATAGAGCAGATTCTCAGAAAGCTTCTTTCGAGATTTCATCTGAGGATATTTCCTTTTTCACCATAGCCCTCAATGGGCTACCAAATATCACTTTGCCAATTCCAGAAGAACTGTTTTAGCGAAAGGCTTCTTGAGGGGAAAGCTGTAACTCTGTGAGATGATTTCACAGAACACAAAGAAGTTTCTCAGAAAGCTTCTTTCTCTTTGTTATCGGAGGATATCTCCTTTGGCCCTATAGTTTCCAAAGGACCCGAAATATCTGACCTCATATTCCACAGAAATAAGGCTAACAAAGAGATCCACGAAATACAGATGTAACTCTGTGAGTGGAAGTCACACATCACAGAGCAGTTTCCCAGAAAGCTTGTTTCCAGATTTCATCTGAGGATATACACTTTTTCATCATACCCCTCTATGGGCTTCCAAATATCACTTCGCCAATTCCACAAGAACTCTCTTCGCGAAAGGCTTTTAGAGGGGAAAGAAGTAACTCTGTGAGATGATTTCACAGAACACAAAGAAGTTTCTCAAACACCTTCTTTCTCTTTGTTATCGGAGGATATTTCCTTTGGTCCTATACTCTTCAAAGGGATCCGAATTATCTGTTCTCAGATTCCACAGAAATGAGGCTAGCAAAGAGATCCACGAAATACAGATGTAACTCTGTGAGATGAATTAACAGAACACTAACCGGTATCTCAGAAAGCTTCTTTCCAGATTTAATTTGAGGATATTTCCTTTTTCACCGTAGCCCTCTATGGGCTTACAAATATTACTTGAAAATTCCACAACAACTGTCTTAGCGAAAGGCTTCTTGAGGGGAAAGCTGTAACTCTGTGAGATGATTTCACAGAACACAAAGAAGTTTCTCAGAAATCTTCTTTCTCTTTGTTATCCGAGGATATTTCCTTTGGCCCTATAGTCTTCAAGGGGATCTGAAATATCTGTTCTCAGATTCCACAGAAATAAGGCTAGCAAAGAGAT
>NW_020254047.1:0-384 GCF_003255815.1 Theropithecus gelada
TTTTCACCATAGCCCTCTATGGGCTTCCAAATATCACCTTCCCGATTCTACAAGAACTCTCTTAGGGAAAGGCTTCTTGAGGGGAAAGCTGTAACTCTGTGAGATGAATTCAGAGAACACAAAGAAGATTCTCAGAAAGCTTCTTTCTCTTTGTTATCGGAGGATATTTCCTTTGGCCCTATAGTCTTCAAAGGGATCCGAATTATCTGTTCTCAGATTCCACAGATTAAGGCTAGCAAGGAGATCCACGAAATACAGATGTAACTCTGTGAGATGAATGAGAAGAACACTAAGCAGTTTCTCAGAAAGCTTCTTTCCAGATTTCATCTGAGGATATTTCCTTTCTCACCATAGCCGTCTATGGGCTTCCAAATATCACTTTGC
>NW_020254047.1:391-1282 GCF_003255815.1 Theropithecus gelada
TCTGTGAGATGATTTCACAGAACACAAAGAAGTTTCTCAGAAAGCTTCTTTCTCTTTGTTATCGGAGGATATTTCTTTTGGACCTATTGTCTTCAAAGGGATCCGAAATATCTGTTCTCAGATTTCACCGAAATAAGGCTGGCAAAGAGATCCCCAAAATACAGATGTAACTCTGTGAGATGAATTAACACAACACTAAGGAGTTTCTCAGAAAGCTTCTTTCCAGATTTCAGCAGAGGATATTTCGTTTTTCACCATAGCCCTCTATGGGCTTCCAAATATCACTTTTCCATTTCCACAAGAACTGTCTTAGCGAAAGGCTTGTTGAGGGCAAAGCTCTAACTCTATGAGATGATTTCACAGAACACAAAGAAGTTTCTCAGAAAGCTTCTTTCTCTTTGTTATCAGTGGATAATTCCTTTGGCCCTATACTCTTCAAAGGGATCCGAAATATCTGTTCTCAGGTTCCACAGAAATAAGGCTCGCAAAGAGACCCACGAAATACCGATGTAACTCTGTGAGATGAATTAGCAGAACACTAAGCAGTTTCTCACAAAGCTTCTTTCCAGATTTCATCTGACGATATTTCCTTTTTCACCATAGCCCTCTATTGGCTTCCAAATATCACTTTGCCAATTCCACAAGAACTGTCCTAGCAAAAGGCTTCTTGAGGGAAAGCTGTAACTGTCTAATATGATTTCACAGAACACAAAGAAGTTTCTCAGAAGGTTTCTTTCTCTTTGTTATCGGAGGATATTTCCTTTGGCCCTATTCTTTTCAAAGAGATCCGAAATATCTGTTCTCAGATTCCACAGAAATAAGGCTAGCAAAGAGATCCACGAAATACAGATGTAACTCTGTGAGATGAACTAACAGAACACTAAGCAGTTT
>NW_020254048.1:0-1282 GCF_003255815.1 Theropithecus gelada
TCCCTAAAGAATACAGTATCCCAACCATTTATGTAGCATCTGCATTGCATTACATATCATAAACAATCTAGTAATGCTCTAATGTCTATGGGAGGATGTGTATAGCTTTTATGTAAATACTAGGCCATGTTATATCAGGAACTTGAGCATCCATGGATTTTGGCATCCCCGGGACCCTAGAACTAATCCTCCATGGATACCAAGGGACATTTGTATAAACTCACTCAGGAAGGCTGCTCATTGGAGGAAGGGCCCAGTTCAGTACAGACAGGGACATCATCCCTGGACTACTGTCCATCCATTCATCCATCCATTCATCCATTGGCACCACCCTCTAGTGCTGTCCCAGTGACAGCTCTAGGAAGTGGAGACATTTAAAAAGACCGGCTCACGTTGTCCAGCTTTGAGGTCTTGGAAGAAGTTGCACCAGTGTGAGAATAGGGGGTCAGTTTCCTCCAGGATCCAAAGAGCATATCTGGGCCCCTTGGGGTGAGGAAAGGAGCGTGGCCTCTCCAGCAGCCACACGGGCTGCAGTAGGATGGGGCTGGGGCTGGCGCTGTTTATCACTTGGCCCTCATGAGCGGAACAGAAAGACCAGGGGGCAGAGGAGGAGCATGGGGCAGCTGGTTGCCTAAGCAGAAGGCACCTCAGGGAAGGGATTTTAGTTTGTTTTCACACTGCTGTAAAGAAATACTTGAGGCTGGGCGTGGTGGTTCACACCTGTAATCTCAGTACTTTGGGAGGCCGAGGCGGGTGGATCACCTGAGGTCAGGAGTTCAAGACCAGCCTGGCCAACACTAAAAATATAAAAAAAGTTAGCTGGGCGTGGTGGCGGGCGCCTGTCATCCCACATACTTCGGGAGGCTGAGGCAGGAGAATCCCTTGAACCTGGAAGGCAGAGGTTGCAGTGAGCCTAGATGGTGCCATTGCACTCCAGCCTCGGTGACAAGATTGAAACTCTGTTTAAAAAAAAGAAAAGAAATACTTGAGACTGAGTAGTTTATAAAGGAAAGAGGTTTAATTGACTCACAGTTCAGGGAACTTACAATTATGGCAGAAGGCGAAGGGGAAGCAGGCACCTTCTTCACAAGGCGGCAGGAGGGAGTGAGTGGAGAACGAGGAAGTGCCACACTTTGAAACCATCAGCTCTCCTGAGGACTCCCTCACTCTCGGGGGAGCAGCACGGGGGAAACTATCTCCAGATCCAATCCCCTCCCACCAGGTTCCTCCCTTGACACAGGAGGGATGAGTTTTGAGTGGGAACACAGATCCAAACCTACCA
>NW_020254049.1:0-7555 GCF_003255815.1 Theropithecus gelada
CTTCCAAATATCACTTTGCCAATTCCACAAGAACTGTCTTAGCGAAAGGCTTCTTGAGGAGAAAGCTGTAACTCTGTGAGATGATTTCACAGAACACAAAGAAGTTTCTCAGAAAACTTCTTTCTCTTTGTTATCGGAGGATATTTCCTTTGGCAATAGAGTCTTCAAAGGGATCCGAAATATCTGTTCTCAGATTCCACAGAAATAAGGCTAGCAAAGGAATCCACGAAATAGATATGTAACTCTGTGAGTGGAAGTCACATATCACATAGCAGGTTCTCAGAAAGCTTCTTTCCAGTTTTTCTCTGAGTATATTTTCTTTTTCACCATAGCCCTCTATGGGCTTCCAAATATCACTTTGCGAATTCCACAAGAACACGCATAGCGAGCGTCTTCTTGCGGGGAAAGCTGTAACTCTGTGAGATGAATTAACAGAACACTAAGCAGTTTCTCAGAAAGCTTCCTTCCAGATTTCATCGGAAGATATTTCCTTTTTCACCAGCGCCCTCTATGGGCGTCCAAATATCACTTTGCAAATTCCACAAGAACTGTCTTAAAGAAAGGCTTCTTGAGGGGAAAGATGTAACTCTGTGAGATGATTTCACAGAACACAAAGAAGTTTCTCAGAATGCTTCTTCCTCTTGGTTATCGGAGGATATTTGATTTGGCCATATAGTCTTCCAAGGGATCCAAAATATCTGTTCTCAGATTCCACAGAAATAAGGCTAGCAAAGAGATCCACTATATACAGATGTAACTCTGTGAGTGAAAGTCTCACATCACAAAGCAGTTTCTCAGAAAGCTTCTTTCCAGTTTTTCTCCGAGTATAAATTTATTTTTCGCCATAGACCTCTATGGGCTTCCAAAATATCACTTTCCGAATTCCACAAGAACAGGCTTAGCCAGCGGATTCTTGAGGGAAAAGGTGTAACTCTGTGAGATGAATTAACAGAACACTAAGCCGTTTCTCAGAAAGCTTCTTTCCAACTTTCATCTTAGGATATTTCCTTTTTCACCATAGCCCTGTATGGGCTTCCAAATGTCACTTTGCAAATTCCACAAGAAGTGTCTTAGCGAAATGCTTCTTGAGGGGAAAGCTGTAACTCTTTGAGATGATTTCACAGAACACAAAGAAGTTTCTCAGAAAGCTTCTTTCTCTTTGTTATCGGAGGATATTTCCTTTGGCCCTATAGTCTTCAAAGGGATGCGAAATATCTGTTCTTAGATTCCACAGAAATAAAGCTAGCAAAGAGATCCACGAAATACAGATGGAACTCTGTGAGTGGAAGTCACACAAGACAAAGCAATTTCTCAGAAAGCTTCTTTCCAGTTTTTCCCCAAGGATATTTTCTTTTTCACCATATCCCTCTATGGGCTTCCAAAATATCACTTTGCGAATTTCACAAGAACAGGCTTAGCGAGCGGCTTCTTGGGGGTAAAGCTGTAAATCTCTGAGATGATTTCACAGAACACAAAGAAGTTTCTCAGAAAGCTTCTTTCTCTTTGTTATCGGAGGATATTTCCTTTGGCCCTAGAGTCTTCCAAGGGATCCGAAATATCTGTTCTCAGATTCCACAGAAATAAGGCTAGCAAAGGGATCCATGGAATAGATATGTAACTCTGTGAGTGGAAGTCACACAACACAAAGCAGTTTCTCAGAAAACTTCTTTCCAGTTTTTCTCTGAGGATATTTTCTTTCTCACCGTAGCCCTCTAAGGGCTTCCAAATATCACTTTGCGAATTCCACAAGAACAGGCTTAGCGAGCGGCCTCTTGAGGGGAAAGCTGTAACTCTGTGAGATGAATTAATAGAACACTAAGCAGTTTCTCAGAAAGCTTCTTTCCAGATTTCATCGGAGGATATTTCCTTTTTCACCAGCGCCCTCTATCGGCTTCCAAATATCAGTTTGCAAATTGCACAAGAACTGTCTTAGCGAAAGGCTTCTTGTAGGGAAAGCTGTAACTCCGTAAGATGATTTCACAGAACACAAAGAAGTTTCTCAGAAAGCTTCTTTCTCTTTTTTATCGGAGGATATTAACTTTGCCCCTAGAGACTTCAAAGGAATCGGAAATATCAGTTCTCAGATTCCACAGAAAAAAGGCTAGCAAAGTTTTCAACGAAATACAGATGTAACTCTGTGAGTGGAAGTCACACATCAGAAAGCAGATTCTAAGAAATCCTCTTTCCAGTTTTTCTTTGAGGAGATTTTCTTTTCCACAATTGCCCTCTTTGTGCTTCCAAATATCACTTTGCAAATTCAACAAAAGAGGCTTAACGAGCGGCTTCTTGAGGGGAAAGCTGTAACTCTGTGAGATGAATTAACAGGACACTAAGCAGTGTCACAGAAAGCTTCTTTCCAGTTTTTCTCTGAGGATATTTCCTTTTTCACCAGTGCCCTCTATGGGCTTCTAAATATCACTTTTCAAATTCCACAAGAACCGTCTTAGCGAAAGGCTTCTTGAGGGGAACGCTGTAACTCTGTGAGATGATTTCACAGAACACAAAGAAGTTTCTCAGAAAGCTTTTTTCTCTTTGTTATTGGAGGATATTTCCTTTGGCCCTAGAGTCTTCAAAGGGATCTGAAGTATCTGTTCTCAGATTCCACAGAAATAAGGCTATCAATGATATCCACGAAATAAAGATGAAACTCTGTGAATGGAAGTCACACATCACAAAGCAGTATCTCAGAAATGTTCTTTCCAGTTTTTCTCTGTGGATATTTTCTTTTTCAACATATTCCTCTATGGTCTTCCCAATATCTCTTTGCGAATTCCACAAGAACAGGCTTAGCGAGCATCTCCTTGAGGGGAAAGCAGTAATTCTGTGAGATGGCTTAACAGAACACGAAGCGGCTTCTCAGAAAGCTTCTTTCCAGATTTCATCGGAGGATATTTCTTTTTTCACCAGCGCCCTCTATGGGCGTCCAAATATCACTTTTCAAATTCCACAAGAACTGTCTTAGCGAAAGACTTCTTGAGGGGAAAGCTGTAACTCTTTGAGATCATTTCACAGAACACAAACAAGATTCTCAGAAAGCTTCTTTCTCTTTGTTATCGTATGATATTTCCTTTGGCCGTAGAGTCTTCAAAGGGATCCGAAATATCTGTTCTCAGATTCCACAGAAATAAGGCTAGCAAAGTGATCCACGAAATACAGATGAAACTCTGTGAGTGGAAGTCGCACAGCACAAAGCAGTTTCTCAGAAAGCTTCTTTCCAGTTTTTCTCCGAGGATATTTTCTTTTTCACCATAGCCCTCTATGGGCTTCCAAATATCACTTTGTGAATTCCACAAGAAGAGGTTAGCGAGCGGCTTCTTGAGAGGATAGCTGTAACTCTGTGAGATGAATAAACAGAACACTAAGCAAAAGCTTCTTTCCAGATTTCATCGGAGGATATTTCCTTTTTCACCAGTGCCCTCTATGGGCTTCCAAATATCACTTTGCAAATTCCACAAGAACTGTCTTAGCAAAAGGCTTATTGAGGGGAAAGCTGTAACTCTGTGAGATGATTTCACAGAACACAAAGAAGTTTCTCAACAGCTTCCTTCTCTTTGTTATCGGAGGATATTTCCTTTGGCCCTAGAGTCTTCAAAGGGATCCGAAATATCAGTTCTCAGATTCCACAGAAATATGGCTAGCAAAGAGCCCAATGAAATACAGATGTATATCTGTGAGTGGAAGTCACACATCACAAAGCAGTTTCTCAAAAAGCTTCTTTCCAGTTTTTCTCTGAGGATATTTTCTTTTTCACAATAGGCCTCTATGGACTTCCAAATATCACTTTGCGAATTCCAGAAGAACAGGCTTAGCGAGCGGCTTCTTGAGGGGAAAGCTGTAACTCTGTGAGATGAATTAACAGAACACTAAGCAGTTTCTCAGAAAGCTTCTTTACAGATTTCATGTGAGGATATTTCCTTTTTCACCATAGCCCTCTATGGGCTTCCAAATATCACTTTGCCAATACCACAAGAACTGTCTTAGCGAAAGGCTTCTTGAGAGGAAAGCTGTAACTCTGTGAGATGATTTCACAGAACACAAAGAAGTTTCTAAGAAAGCTTCTTTCTCTTTGTTATTGGATGATATTTCCTTTGGTCCTGTACTCTTCAAAGGGATCCGAAATATCTGTTCTCAGATTCCACAGAAATAAGGCTAGGAAAGAGATCCACGAAATGCAGATGGAACTCTCTGAGTGGAAGTCACACATCACAAAGCAGTGTCTCAGAAAGGTTCTTTCCAGTTTTTCTCTGAGGATATTTTCTTTTTCACCATAGCCCTCTAAGGGCTTCCAAATATCACTTTCCGAATTCCACAAGTACAGGCTTAGCGAGCGGCTTCTTGAGGGGAAAGCAGTAGCTCTGTGAGATGACTTAACAGAACACTAAGCAGTTTCTCAGAAAGCTTCCTTCCAGATTTCATCGGAAGATATTTCCTTTTTCACCAGCGCCCTCTATGGGCGTCCAAATATCACTTTGCTAATTCCACAAGAACTGTCTTAGCAAAAGATGTCTTGAGGGGAATGCTGTAATTCTGTTAGATGATTTCACAGAACACAAAGAAGTTTCTCAGAAAGCTTCCTTCTCTTTGTTATCGGAGGATATTTAATTTGGCCGTATAGTCTTCAAAGGGATCCGAAATATCTGTTCTCAGAAACCACAGAAATAAGGCTAGCAAAGAGATCCACGAAATACAGATGTAACTATGTGAGTGGACGTCACACATCGCAAAGCAGTTTCTCAGGAAACTTCCTTCCAGTTTTTCTCTGAGGATATATTATTTTTCACCATAGCCCTCTATGGGTTTCCCAATATAACTTTGCGAATTCCACAAGAACAGGCTTAGCGAGCGGCTTCTTGAGGGGAAAGGTGTAACTCTGTGAGATGAATTAACAGAACACTAAGCAGTTTCTCAGAAACCTTCTTTCCAGATTTCTTCGGAGGATATTTCCTTTCTCACCAGTGCCCTCTATGGGCTTCCAAATATCACTTTGCCAATTCCACAAGAACTGTCTTAGGGAAAGGCTTCTTGAGGGGAAAGCTGTAACTCTGTGAGATGATTTCACAGAACACAAAGAAGTTTCTCACAACGCTTCTTTCTCTTTATTATCGGAGGATATTTACTTTTGTCATATAATCTTCAAAGGGATCCAAAATATCTGTTTTCAGATTCCACAAAAATAAGGCTAGCAAAGAGATCCACGAAATACAGATGTATCTCTGTGAGTGGAACTCACACATCGCAAAGCAGTTTCTCAGAAAGCTTCTTTCCACTTTTTCCCTGAGGATAATGACTTTTTCACCATTGCCCTCTACGAGCTTCCAAATATCACTTTGCAAATTCCACAAGAACAGGCTTAGCGAGTGGCTTCTTGAGGGGAAAGCTGTAACTCTGTGATATGAATTAAGAGAACACTAAGCAGTTTCTCAGAAAGCTTCTTTCCAGATTTCATTGGAGGATACTTCCTTTTTTACCAGAGCCCTCTATGGCCTTCCAAATATCACTTTGCTAATTCCACAAGAACTGTCTTAGCGAAAGGCTTCTTGAGGGGAATTCTGTAAATCTGTTAGATGATTTCACAGAACACAAAGAAGTTTCTCAGAAAGCTTCTTCCTCTTTGTTATGGGAGGATATTTCCTTTGACACTGGAGTCTTCAAAGGGATCCGAAGTATCTGTTCTCAGATTCCACAGAAATAAGGATACCAAAGAGATCCATGAAATACAGATGTAACTCTGTGAGTGGAAGTCAAACATGACAAAGCAGTGTCTCAGAAAGCTTCTTTCCAGTTTTTCTCTGAGGATATTTTCTTTTTCACCCTAGCCCTCTATGGGCTTCCAAATATCACTTTGCGAGTTCCACAAGAATAGGCTTCATAAGCGGCTTCTTGAGGGGAAAGCTGTAAGTCTGTGAGATGAATTAACAGAACACTAAGCAGTTTCTCAGAAAGCTTCTTTCCAGATTTCATCGGAGGATACTTCCTTTTTCATTAGAGCCCTCTATGGGCTTCCAAATATCACTTTGCTAATTCCACTAGAACTGTCTCAGCGAAAGGCTTCTTGAGGAAAAAGATATAACTCTGTGACATGATTTAACAGAACACAAAGAATTTTCTCAGAAAGCTTCTTTCTCTTTGTTATCGGAGGATATTTGATTTGGCCATATAGTCTTCCAAGGATTCGAAATATCTGTTCTCAGATTCCACAGAAATAAGGCTAGCAAAGAGATCAACGGAATACAGATGTAAATCTGTGAGTGGAAGTCACACATTACAAAGCAGTTTCTCAGAAACCTTCTTTCCAGTTTTTCTCTGAGAATATTTTCTTTTTCACCTTACCCCTTCATGGGCTTCCAAATATCCCTTGCGAATTTCACAAGAACAGGCTTATTGAGCAGCTTCTTCAGAGGAAAGCTGTAACTCTGTGAGATCAATTAACAGAACACTAAGCAGTTTCTCAGAAAGCTTCTTTCCAGATTTCATCGGAGGATATTTCCTATTTCACCATAGCCCTCTATGGGCTTCCAAATATCACTTTGCAAATTCCACAAAAACTGTCTTAGCGAAAGGCCACTTGAGGGCAAAGCTGTAACTCTGTGAGACGATTTCACAGAACACAAAGAAGTTTCTCAGAAAGCTTCTTTCTCTTTGTTATCGGAGGATATTTTCTTTGGCCCTAGAGTCTTCAAAGGGATCCGAAATATCAGTTTTCAGATTCCACATAAATAAGGCTAGCAAAGATATCCACGAAATACAGATGTAACTCTGTGAGTGGAAGTCACACATCACAAAGCAGTTTCTCAGAAAGCTTCTTTACACTTTTTCTCTGAGGATTTTTTCTTTTTCACCGTAGCCCTCTAGGGGCTTCCAAATATCACTTTGCCAATTCCACAAGAACAGGCTTAGCGAGCGGCTTCTTGACGGGAAAGCTGTCACTCTGTGAGATGAATTAACAGAACTCTAAGCAGTTTCTCAGAAAGCTTCTTTCCAGATTTCATCTGTGGATATTTCCTTTTTCACCAGCGCCCTCTATGGGCTTCCAAATATCACTTTTCAAATTCCACAAGAACTGTCTTACCGAAAGGCTTCTTGAGGGGAACTCTGTAACTCTGTGAGATGATTTCATAGAACACCAAGAAGTTTCTCAGAAAGATTCTTTCTCTTTGTTATCGGAGGATATTTCCTTTGGCCCTGGAGTCTTCAAAGGTATCCGAAGTATCTGTTCTCAGATTCCACAGAAATCAGGATAGCAAAAAGATCCACGAAATACAGATGTAACTCTGTGAGTGGAAGTCACACAGCGCAAAGCAGTGTCTCAGAAAGCTTCTTTCCAGTTTTTTTCTGAGGATATTTTCTTTTTCACCCTAGCCCTCTATGGGCTTCCAAATATCACTTTGCGAATTCCACAAGAACAGGCTTAGCGAGCGACTTCTTGAGGGGAAAGCTGTAACTCCGTGAGATGAATTAACAGAACACTAAGCAGTTTCTCAGAAAGCTTCTTTCCAGATTTCATCGGAGGATAGTTCCTTTTTCACCATCGCCCTCTATGGGCGTCTAAATATCA
>NW_020254050.1:0-1282 GCF_003255815.1 Theropithecus gelada
GGTTTCAGAACGTTGGAAAGATAAGCTCACAGGAGCAACATAGGAATCTCACCAGAAGTGCAGCGTCACCAAAGCTTCAGATTAGCACAGGTCATAATAATATGGGGAAAATTATGGGCAAGATGAATTGAAGAGTGATTCAGGAGAGTGACATCTGAATGACAGAAAATTTAGGAAAACCTTTGTCAATGTGTTTTTCTTGTATGTTCTATCCCATGTAATCATAGGAATGACACAAGACAAATATCCACATGTATGCACATTGAAAACAGTTTTACCAGTAATTATAATGTATTTATATTATTACTATGTGATTTATTTATAAATTATAAAATATTAGTTTCTTCATTTGGTTGTGGTTTTGTTCTTCCATTCTGGTGAATGAAGTAATAACATGTTACAATTGACAGAAATGATGTATCTCACAATTTATTAGAAAATTAATTTTTAGGGGTTAATGTAGGCTTGATAATATACGGCATGCTTTGTATGTTATCATTTGCTACAATGCACACTGACATCTCGATAAGTAAGCACGATTTTCACTCCTGTGCTCCATTTTGGAGTCTGAGCTGACTTTCTGCGGCAAAGGTATAAAGGAACCTTGAGTTTGATACTGTCTGCCCCAGTCTTTGCTGACTTCGACTATGTAGAATGTGTCTTGTCTTACTTGCTAAATAATTTTCAGGTCTAGTTAGACAGCTCACGCTATCCTGTGTCATAAAAATATTTTCCTAAATTGTGTTCTGAATACTCTATTATTTTTGTATTTAAACCTATGAACCAACTAGAATTGATTTTGTGTGTATGTGAGGTCAAAGGTCGTATCTTGGTTGTTCCCTGTGGATATTCAATTTCCTGGAACATTTTATTAAAAACAGATCTCTCCCCCATGCATCAATGTATCAATTAATTTTTATATATCTATATGACTGCTTTCTAGCTGTGTTTTTATTTTTTATATTACTGGTTGTTTTTTCAATCTTTGTGCAAATTTCACAGTCTTATTATTATCTTTTTTTTTTTTTTTTGATACAGTGTCTCACTCTGTCGCCCAGGCTGGAGTGCTATGGCGCAATCATGGATCACTGCAACCTCCGCCTCCTGGGTTCAAGCGATTCTTGTGCCTCAGCCTCCGGAGTAACTGGGATTATAGGTATGCGGCACCACACCTGGCTAATTCTTTTGTATTTTTAGTAGAGATGGAGTTTCACCATATTGGCTAGGCTGGTCTCGAACTCCTGACCTCAGGTGATCTGCCCACCTCGGCCTCCCAAAGTGC
>NW_020254051.1:0-1283 GCF_003255815.1 Theropithecus gelada
CCTATAGTCTTCAAAGGGATCCCAAATATCTGTTCTCAGATTCCACAGAAATAAGGCCAGCAAAGAGATCCACGAAACACAGATGTAACTCTGTGAGTGGAAGTCACACATCACAAAGCAGTTTCTCAGAGAGCTTCTTTCCAGATTTCAACGGAGGATATTTCCTTTTACACCAGCGCCCTCTATGGGCTTCCAAATATCACTTTGCAAATTCCACAAGCCCTGTCTTAGCGAAAGGCTTCTTGAGGGGAAAGNCCTTCTAAGGGCTTCCAAATATCACTTTGCAAAATACACAAGAACTGTTTTAGCGAAAGGCTTCTTGAAGGGAAAGCTCTAACTCTGTGAGATGATATCAGAGAACACAAAGAAGTTTCTCAGAAAGCTTCTTTCTCTTTGTTATCGGAGGATATTTCCTTTGGCCCTAGAGTCTTCAAAGGAATCCGAAGTATCTGTTCTCAGATTCCACAGAAATAAGGCTAGCAAAGAGATCCATGAAATACAGATGTAACTCTGTTGAGTGGAAGTCACACACCACAAAGCAGTGTCTCAGAAAGCTTCCTTCCAGTTTTTCCCCAAGGATATTTTCTTTTTCACCGTATCCCTCTATGGGCTTCCAAAATATCACTTTGCGAATTCCACAAGAACAGGCTTAGTGAGCGGCTTCTTGGGGGTAAAGCTGTAAATCTGTGAGATGATTTCACAGAACACAAAGAAGTTTCTCAGAAAGCTTCTTTCCTTTATTATCGGAGGATATTTCCTTTGGCCGTATAGTCTTCAAAGGTATCCGAAATATCTGTTCTCAGATTCCACAGAAATAAGACTAGCTAAGGGATCCACGAAATACAGACGTAATTTTGTGAGTGGAAGTTACACATCACAAAGAAGTTTCTCAGAAAGCTTCTTTCCACTTTTTCTCTGAGGATATTTACTTTTTCACCATAGCCCTGTATGGGCTTCCAAAGATCACTTTGAGAATTCCACAGGAACAGCCTTAGTGAGTGGCTTCTTGCGGGGAAAGCTGTAACTCTGTGAGATGAATCAACAGAACACTAAGCAGTTTCTCAGAAAGCTTCTTTCCAGATTTCATCGGAGGATATTTCCTTTTTCACCAGTGCCCTCTATGGGCTTCCAAATATCACTTTGCAAATTCCACAATAACTGTCTTAGCGAAAGGCTTCTTGAGGGGAAAGTTGTAAGTCTGTGAGATGATTTCACAGAACACAAAGAAGTTTCTCAGAAAGCTTCTTTCTCTTTGTTATGGGAGGATATTTCCTTTGGAACTA
>NW_020254052.1:0-1282 GCF_003255815.1 Theropithecus gelada
GGGAATGCTGTAACTCTGTGAGATGAATGAACAGAACACTAAGCAGATTCTCAGAAAGCTTCTTTCCCGATTTCATATGAGGATATTTCCTTTTTCAACATAGCCCTCCATGGGCTTCCAAATATCACTTTGCAAATTCCTCAAGAACTGTCTTAGCGAAAGGCTTCTTGAAGGAAAAGCTGTAACTCTGTGAGATGATTTCACAGAATAAAAGGAAATTCCTCAGAAAGCTTCTTTCTCTTTCTTATCGGAGGATATTTCCTTTGGCCCTATAGTCTTCAAAGGGATCCGAAACATCTGTTCTCAGATTCCAGAGAAATAAGGCTTGTAAAGAGATGCACGAAATAGAGATGTACCTCTGTGAGTGGAAGTCACACATCACAAAGCAGTTTCGTAGAAAGCTTCTTTCCAGTTTTTCTCTGAGGATAATTTCTTTTTCAACATAGCCCTCTCTGGGCTTCCAAATATCACTTTGCAAATTCCACAAGAACTCTCTTCATGAAAGGCTTCTTGAGGGGAAAGCTGTGACTCTGTGAGATGAATGAACAGAACACTAAGCAGTTTCTCAGAAAGCTTCTTTCCAGATTTCATCCTGGGATATTTCTTTTTTCACCATAGTCCTCTATGGGCTTCCAAATATCACTTTGCAAATTCCACAAGAACTGTCTTAGTGACAGGCTTCTTGAGGGGAAAGATGTAAGTCTGTGAGATGATTTCACAGAACACAAAGAAGTTTCTCAGAAAGCTTCTTTCTCTTTGTTATCGGAGGATATTTCCTTTGGCCGTATACTCTTCAAAGGGAACCGAAATATATGTTCTCAGATTCCACAGAAATTAGGCCAGCAAAAGATCCACGAAATACAGATGTAACACTGTGAGTGGAAGTCACACATCACAAAGCAGTTTCTCAGAAAGCTTCTTTCCAGTTTTTCTCTGAGGATATTTTCTTTTTCACGGTAGCCCTTTATGGGCTTCCAAATATCACTTTGCGAATTCCACAAGAACAGGCTGAGCGAGCGGCTTCTTGAGGGGAAAGGTGTAACTTTGTGAGATGAATTAACAGAACAGTAAGTAGTTTCTCAGAGATCTTCTTTCCAGATTTCATCTGAGGATACTTCCTTTTTCACCTTAGGCCTCTATGGGGTTCCAAATATCACTTTACAAATTCCACAAGAACTGTGTTAGCGAAAGGCTTCTTGAGGGGAAAGCTGTAACTCTGTGAGATGATTTCACAGATCACAAAGACGTTTCTCAGAAAGCTTCTTTCTCTTTGTTATCAGAG
>NW_020254053.1:0-1282 GCF_003255815.1 Theropithecus gelada
ATCTGTGGGTGCCAGGCCCACCTCCGGGGATCCTCTCCCCTCCTGCATGTTTGATGCCCCCCTTCTGAAGGTGGGGCTGTCACAGCCCTTCACAATCCAACCACAGATCAGCAGCTTCTGCCTTGAAGACGGAGTGAAACATTCTGTGCAGTGGGCAGGGTGGGTGTGGACGAACTGTGAGTCCCATAAGTCCCATAGCTGGGTCCCCAATCCAGCCCAGGCACATGTCCCCAGCATCCTGGGCCCACTTGGGGTGCCTGTTCTGCACAAACAAGGACCTGGACTCCTGTGTGAGTCTCAGGAAATCCCCAAGAGGGGCTCCCATTGCCCCCACCCAAGGAATGTGAGCAGGAAGCTGGTGCCTCTAGGGAAGGCTGCGGACCTCAGTGGGGTGTAGGGGAAAGAGTGGGCCTCTCTCAGGATGTTTCTTCAAATGGTCACTACGGCTCAGGGTGAGGATGGGGTTCTGTCAAGTTCAGTTATCCCCTCGGCTCTGTGCATGGGGTAAGCCCACCTGGCTCCGCTCCCTCTGTTCCCCTCATCTCCCCAAAACCTGGGTTGCCACAACAGAACCACACTGCATATGGGCTGAAGGACTATTGTCAGTCCCTCAGGTTCCCTTGGGGCAGGCATTCCTCCTTCCGGTGTCTCCTCCTTCCCCTAGACTCAGTGCAAACCAGGCACAGAGCGATGGCATGCCATGGATGAGTGTCCCCCGCCACCACATCCGTCTCCCTACAAGACATGCTGCCAGGTCAGCCCCTGCAAGGGGGGTCCGGAGGCAGGCTACCACTGGCATGAGCCTGACCTGAGAGTCGTATGTGTGTGTCCATCACACGAGACCAGGTGTGGCAGCTCCAAGGGCAACCACAGATCTGCAGCTTCTGCCTTGATGACAGGGGGTGAAACATTCTGTGCAGTGGGCAGGGCGTGTGTGGACAAACTGTGAGTCCCTCCATGAGTCCCATAGCTGGGTCGCCAATCCAGCCAGGCACATGTTTCCAGCAGCCTGGGCCCCCTTGGGGTCCTTGGACGAAGTCATTCAACTCTCCCCACCATCCCCTGGCAACCACTGCCTCTACTGGCTCAGCTCTCTGGGCACACTGGGGGGCTCCCCTATTCTGGACTCCTAGCCTCTGCTAGGTGCCTGGCACTGTGCTGGGCACTCAGACTCAAAGATCAAGACAGAGAAGCCCTGGAGACATAGTCTTCTGGGGAAGAAGGTGGTAAAGACAATCCCAATACACTAATGTCAGGTCACGATGGGGTGCTGGGGCGCTGC
>NW_020254054.1:0-1559 GCF_003255815.1 Theropithecus gelada
ATTCACAGCGTAGAATGCGCAAAGTGGCAAGAGAGGGACAGATAACTCACTCTACGAGGAACTGGGGCAAAATATTTAAATAGGCACTTCACAAAGGAGTCCAAGTGGCTGATACGCCTATGAGAATGTGCCCAACGTCATGACTCATTATTGAAATTCTACCTAACACCACTGTGAGAGAATCAAGGACGGCAGCTTGGAGATGCTCAACAATGCAACAACTATTAAATCTATTAAACTGTTAAATCTATTAAAAGCATCTATTAAAACAACAAACAAGTGAAGGCCGGGTGCGGTGGCTCACGCCTGTAATCCCAACACTTTGGGAGGCCAAGGTGGCCAGATCACAAGGTCAGGAAATTGAGACCATCCTGACTAACATGGTGAAAACCCATCTCTACTAAAAACACAAAAAATTAGTTGGGCATGGTGGTGGGTGCCCGTAGCCCCAGCTACTTGGGAGGCTGAGGCAGGAGAATGGCGTGAACCTGGGAGGCGGAGCTTGCAGTGAGCCAAGATTGCAGCACTGCACTCCAGCCTGGGCGACAGAGCGAGACTCCGTCTTTAAAAAAAAAAAAAAAAAAAAAAAAAGTTCAGCCTTTTGATGTAAAGGGCATGATATCTGCAACTTACTTTCAAATGATTTAGTGAAAAACCTCTACGTGTAAAAAGAATGACAGAACAGACACGGTAAGTTCCTACCAATTGTGAAGGGGATACAGAAGTTCTCTGTGCTTACAACTTTCCTGCAAGTTTAAAATGATTTCAAAACAAAGTGTGTTTTTTGTTTTTTTACAAACATAGAGAGCATCATCATGATCCTGAGGGGGGACCAAATTTCTTTAAATAGGATATAAAAACTGCTATTGTACAAAAAGTTTGATAAACTTCACTATAAAAAATTATATTAAGAAAACGGAAAGCTGCACAGTGGGAGAAGCTACTTACGTGTCTGACAAAGGATGTCAATTCACAGCGTAGAATGCGCAAAGTGGCAAGAGAGGGACAGATAACTCACTCTACGAGGAACTGGGGCAAAATATTTAAATAGGCACTTCACAAAGGAGTCCAAGTGGCTGATACGCCTATGAGAATGTGCCCAACGTCATGACTCATTATTGAAATTCTACCTAACACCACTGTGAGAGAATCAAGGACGGCAGCTTGGAGATGCTCAACAATGCAACAACTATTAAATCTATTAAACTGTTAAATCTATTAAAAGCATCTATTAAAACAACAAACAAGTGAAGGCCGGGTGCGGTGGCTCACGCCTGTAATCCCAACACTTTGGGAGGCCAAGGTGGCCAGATCACAAGGTCAGGAAATTGAGACCATCCTGACTAACATGGTGAAAACCCATCTCTACTAAAAACACAAAAAATTAGTTGGGCATGGTGGTGGGTGCCCGTAGCCCCAGCTACTTGGGAGGCTGAGGCAGGAGAATGGCGTGAACCTGGGAGGCGGAGCTTGCAGTGAGCCAAGATTGCAGCACTGCACTCCAGCCTGGGCGACAGAGCGAGACTCCGTCTTTAAAAAAAAAAAAAAAAAAAAAAAAA
>NW_020254055.1:0-1281 GCF_003255815.1 Theropithecus gelada
AAAGGGATCCGAAATATCTGTTCTCAGATTCCACAGAAATGAGGCTAGCAAAGAGATCCACGAAATACAGATGTAACTCTCTGATATGAACTAACAGAACACTAAGCAGTTTCTCAGAAAGCTTCTTTCCAGATTTCATCGTAGGATATTTCCTTTTTTGCCATTGCCCTCTATGGTCTTCCAGATATCACTTTGCCAATTCCACAAGAACTGTCTTACCGAAAGGCTTCTTGAGGGGAAAGCTGTAACTCTGTGAGATGATTTCACAGAACACAAAGAAGTTTCTCAGAAAGCTTCTTTCTCTTTGTTATCGGAGGATATTTCCTTTGGCCCTGTAGTCTTCAAAGGGATCCGAAATATCTGTTCTCAGATTCCACAGAAATAGGGCTAGCAAAGAGATCCGCGAAATACAGATGTAACTCTCTGAGATGAATTAACAGAACACTAAGCAGTTTCTCCGAAAGCTTCTTTCCAGATTTCATCTGAGAATATTTCGTTTTTCACCGTGGCCCTCTATGGGCTTCCAAATATCACTTTGCCAATTCCACAAGAACTATCTTAGCGAAAGGCTTCTTGAGGGGAAAGCTGTAACTCAGTGAGATGATTTCACAGAAATCAAAGAAGTTTCTCCGAAAGCTTCTTTCTCTTTGTTTTCGGAGGATATTTCCTTTGGCCCTATAGACTTCAAAGGGATCCGAAATATCTGTCCTCAGATTCCACAGAAATAAGGCTAGCAAAGAGATCCAGGAAATACAGATGTAACTCTGTGAGTGGAAGTCACACATCAGAGAGCAGTTTCTCAGAAAGCCTCTTTCCACATTTCATCTGAGGATATTTGCTTTTTCACCATACCCCTCTATGGGTTTCCAAATATTAATTTGCCAATTCCACAAGAAGTGTCTTAGCGAAAGCCTTCTTGAGGGGAAAGCTGTAACTCTGTGAGATGATTTCGCAGAACACAAAGAGGATTCTCAGAAAGCTTCTTTCTCTTTGTTATCGGAGGATATTTCCTTGGCCCTATAGTCTTCAAAGGGATCCGAAATATCTGTTCTCAGATTCCACAGAAATGAGGCTAGCAAAGAGATCCACGAAATACAGATGTAACTCTCTGAGATGAATTAACAGAACACTAAGCAGTTTCTCAGAAAGCTTCTTTCCAGATTTCATCGAAGGATATTTCCTTTTTTGCCATTGCCCTCTAAGGGCTTCCAGATATCACTTTGCCAATTCCACAAGAACTGTCTTAGCGAAAGGCTTCTTGAGGGGAAAGCTGTAACTCTG
>NW_020254056.1:0-1281 GCF_003255815.1 Theropithecus gelada
TCTTTGAAGCAATTGTGAATGGAAGTTCATTCATGATTTGGCTCTCTATTTGTCTGTTACTGGTGTATAAGAATGCTTGTGATTTTTGCACATTAATTTTGTATCCTGAGACTTTGCTGAAGTTGCTTATCAGCTTAAGGAGATTTTGGGCTGAGACAATGGGGTTTTCTAAATATACAATCATGTCATCTGCAAACAGGGACAATTGGACTTCTTCTTTTCCTAACTGAATAGCCTTGATTTCTTTCTCTTGCCTAATTGCCCTAGCCAGAACCTCCAACACTATGTTGAATAGGAGTGGTGAGAGAGGGCATCCCTGTCTTGTGCCAGTTTTCAAAGGGAATTTTTCCAGTTATTGCCCATTCAGTATGATATTGGCTGTGGATTTGTCATAAATAGCTCTTATTATTTTGAGGTATGTTCCATCAATACCGAATTTATTGAGCGTTTTTAGCATGAAGGGCTGTTGAATTTTGTCAAAAGCCTTTTCTGCATCTATTGAGATAATCATGTGGTTCTTGTCTTTGGTTCTGTTTATATGCTGGATTATGTTTATTGATTTGCGAATGTTGAACCAGCCTTGCATCCCAGGGATGAAGCCCACTTGATCATGGTGGATAAGCTTTTTGATGTGTTGCTGAATCCGGTTTGCCAGTATTTTATTGAGGATTTTTGCATCGATGTTCATCAGGGATATTGGTCTAAAACTCTCTTTTTTTGTTGTGTCTCTGCCAGGCTTTGGTATCAGGATGATGTTGGCCTCATAAAATGAGTTAGGGAGGATTCCCTCTTTTTCTATTGATTGGAATAGTTTCAGAAGGAATGGTACCAACTCCTCCTTGTACCTCTGGTAGAATTCAGCTGTGAATCCATCTGGTCCTGGACTTTTTTGGTTGGTAGGCTATTAATTATTGCCTCGATTTCAGAGCCTGCTATTGGTCTATTCAGGGATTCAACTTCTTCCTGGTTTAGTCTTGGAAGATTGTAAGTGTCCAGGAAATTATCCATTTCTTCTAGATTTTCCAGTTTATTTGCGTAGAGGTGTTTATAGTATTCTCTGATGGTAGTTTGTATTTCTGTGGGGTCGGTGGTGATATCCCCTTTATCATTTTTAATTGCGTCGATTTGATTCTTCTCTCTTTTCTTCTTTATTAGTCTTGCTAGCTGTCTGTCAATTTTGTTGATCTTTTCAAAAAACCAACTCCTGGATTCATTGATGTTTTGGAGGGTTTTCTGTGTCTCTATCTCCTTCAGTTCTGCTCTGATCTTAGTTATTTCTTG
>NW_020254057.1:0-1281 GCF_003255815.1 Theropithecus gelada
TTTTAAAAAGTGCAGTCTATAATTGATGGGCATTTAGGTTGATTCCAAGTCTTTGCTGTCGTAAAGTAGTGCTGCAATGACCATAGATGTGCATGTGTCTTTATGATAGAAGGAATTATGTACCTTTGGGTACCATCCCAGCAATGGGACTGCAGGGCCAAATGGTATTTCTGTTCTTAAGTCCGTGAGGAATTGCCATACTCCTTTCCACAATGGTTGAACTAATTTATACTCCAACCAACAGGGTGTAAGTGTTGCCTTTTCTACACAAACTGTTACACAAACAGCATCTGTTATTTTTGTTCTTGCTTTTTATCCAGTCTTAGAGACTCTGACTCTGTGTTTTCAGACAGGATCTCTTTCTCTCTGTGAACGTGAATTCCACTGGTGTCTGAGACTTCCCAGGATTGCAGCTCTCTCAAATGCCTGTATTTGAACTTTATGAATTTGTTACATTTTCAGTGGTTTTCTTCTTACCCCCTGTTATGGCTGTCACTTCTTCCACACATGCTCTGCCAGAGGTGGTGTAGTTTGTGTGCCTCATCCCTCCTCAGAGGGACTAGTCACCGTTTTGTATCAGTTCCCATGGCTGCCTTGTTACCTCAGGACTCTCATGACCTAAAAACAAAGCAAAACAAAAGATAACATTATAGATTATTAGGCCTTTTCTCATTTTCAGGGCTAAAGTGACTTTCTCTTGAGGCTTTCTAAATCTTACCTGGTGGTAGAACTCTCCTTTGTTAATATTTTGATTTCTGGTACAAAAATACAGCATTTAAACATGTGAAGTAAAACATAATCCAGGGGCTAGCTGACTATGGTTTGAGATCTAAATACAGCCCATGACTTGTTTTGCATAGCCATTGAGATAAGATTTTTTTTTCCATTTGAAAGTATTATTTCTAAGAAACACAACAATACGCCACAGAAACTGCATGACCCACAAAGACTGACATAATTACTATCAGATCTGTTAAAGCAAAATTTGGTGACATATTTAATCAAATACCTGTTATTCTGCTTCGCATTATGGCATACATCATTTCATCCATTAATTAATTTCTTTACACACAGATTGAAAATATGGATGTTACTCTATCCCCTGAAGAAGCATCCAGCTTTATGATACCATGGTTTCAGTCTGGGAAGCTTGTCCCAGGGATCAGGTCAATACAAAAACATATATTTGAGGTAGAAGACTGGCAGGACTTGCTTTCTGCTCATAACTGAGCCTAGAGCCTACAATCAGAATCTATGGCTATTTCTGAAACATACACTGTC
>NW_020254058.1:0-7555 GCF_003255815.1 Theropithecus gelada
GATGGGATGTGTTTGTACTGGGCTCAGGAAGTTTGAGAGATATATGGTGGGATGGGAGGATGGGATGTGTTTGTACTGGACTCAGGAAGTTTGAGAGATATGTGGTGGGATGGGAGGATGCGATGTGTTTGTACTGGGCTTGTTTGTTTTGAGCCTGGGGCTGAGGAATGTGCCTGGCTCCTCTCATTCCTTCTTTCTTTTCAGGTATCTCTAGAGCTAATCTTGGGTCTTACAAGTCTGATTCTGTTTCAGCGTTTACAGGTTGGTATTGGGCTCTGAGGACCATGAGTTGTACAGTGTCAAACTTTTCTCTAATGAACCGCAAAATTCTGTTAACAACACAAGGTCCTATGGTAAGCAGAAATAGAAGACTCAGCAGGGGTCTAAGGAAGGGGGCTAACAGAGAAAACATAGATGAGTTCTACTATTGGTCTGCAGCTGAAGCAAACTGCCGTGTTTTACTTCTGTGCTTAACTTGCGTAACTGTTGGACCTGGTCCTCCACAAGTCCTGATTCATTTATGTAGAAACAACAGTCTTCCTTTAGGAACATACACGTACCCTTTTTTTCAGCAGGGAGTAGGTCTAAGGCCCTCCGGTTCTGCAAGGTTACCTGTGCTAGGGATGTGAGCTGCCGCTGGAGGGAGGCAAGGGACTCAGCTGACTCCTCCATAGCAACGGCAAATTGTTGGTACAACTTGTTACTTTCTATGAGGGTGTGACCTAAGGCTCCTCCTGCCAGTCCGGCTGCCATGAAGGATGCGGTGAGGGAGATTCTTGCAATGAGGGGGAGAAATATGGCTAGTGCAGGTCTTAGTCTAGGGACTGGGTGAATAACAGCACTAGTCCAGTTACCGGTATACCTTAGGAATTCGCCGGCAGTAAGTAGAGTCAACCGGGGAACTAATGTGACAGGAAGACACAGTAGGTTGGTAACAGAGGGGCTTGATAGGTTTTTAGATAATGTTCTATTACACCAGAAGAATATGCCTGACGGAGCCTTTAAGGTGATATTAGGGGGCGTTGCAGTGATGCTGCAGAGGCTGGAATTAGTTCCTGAGAAACAGTAGGGAAACTTTTCTTGGCTGGGGTTTAGGTATAGTGGCACGTTAGGGATAGGGGCATATGAGAGGTTGCGGTGGTTGTTAGCTTGGGCAGAGGTAGAGGATCTTCATGGCAGGGGGACAGCGGTTAGTGGTGGACGCCTTAGAGTGGCACACAGAAAGCAGCCAGACAGGCTGTGAAGTCCTGTAAGGTTAGCAAGTTCTAATCTTTCTTGCAATAATTTTAACCAGGAAAAAGGATGTAAATCTTGTGTCAGGCGGTTTTCTTGTCGCTGGATATTTCCATGGACCAGGGGCCGTACCTGCACTAGACCTCGCCACAGATAGAGGTGACTACTAGGCCATGTGGAGGCGGAGGAGTAGTATACAGCCCCTTGTTGAGGCATGGTCCAGCGGGAGTTCCAGGGGTCTCTAACTATCTATGTATATGAAAGGTCTCCATCTCGTCTATAATGGAAGGGCCATCTGGGGTTTATCTGTTCTTTTCTACCTCACTATTGGTATTTATGGACGATACAATAGTTATAAGGGCAGCCAGCACTTTGGTGCCACCAATAGTGCTTACAATTGTATTGAGTCTGATCATACTCGAAGCATATCATTGGTGCCACTGGTTTGGCTATTGGGAAATCGGTAAAATTTAGTAAAATTGGGCTATTGCACCTTGAGGAGGGGCAATCTGCACTGGCCACTAATTTCCTGGGCTTATGAGGTTGCCTAGGGTGGGTTTGGTTTTCATAAAGCCAGAATCTCTAGACAAAGGGATTAGGAGCTGGCTTTATGTTTTCTTCAGCGGCCACTAGGGCGACTAACGTTAGAGTCAGACTACTTAACTGCATGTTTGCAGTGAGCTATGCTGTCAGCGCAGGGTGAGTTTTAAGGGGTTGTTCTTAGCTCTGTCCACAGTCAACGTGTCTGGTGCTTCAGCCGCCGCCGTGATTGGTCCTAGGAGGTCGGAGGTTGGGTCCACCGGCTTGACGTGGGTGTAGTGGATCCACGACGCGATGCCTTCTACTTTTAGGGCAGTGGGTGTGGTTAGGAGTACCTGGAGTGGTCCTTTCCACCTGGGTTCTAGGGTCTCTTGTCGGTGTCGCTTGACCAGGACTCAGTCTCTCGGCTGGTACGGATGGGGTGTCGGCGGGGGACCGGTCTTATATAGTTCCTTCAGCTTGGGCCAGATTTCTTGATGAATTTTCTGCAAGGCTTGTAGGGAAAATAAGAGTTCAGAGACATTTTCTGTTTCAGACTTGAGCAGATCATCTTTTAGGCTGGGAACTAGGGGTGGGGGTCTACCATACATGATTTTATAAGGGGTAAGGCCTAGTCTGTAAGGGGTATTACGGGCCCGGAACAGAGCGTAGGGGAGAAGGACTACCTAATTAGCGCCAGTCTCCATAGTCAATTTAGTTAAGGTCTCTTTTAAGGTCCGATTCATCCTTTCTACCTGTCCTGAACTCTGGGGCCTGTAAGTGAAATGGAGTTTCTAATTTGCCCTAAGGATGGAAGCCAAATCCTGACTTACCTTAGCGACGAAAGTGGGCCTATTATCTGACCTTATCTGGACGGGGAAGCCATACCTGGGAAGGATATCTTCCAGAATTTTCTTTGCTATGACCTGAGCAGTTTCTCTTTTGGTTGGGAATGCTTCAGTCCACCCTGAAAAAGTATCTACAAAGACAAGTAAGTACCGGTACCTGTACTTTCTTGGCTTTATTTCAGTAAAATCTACTTCCTAGTAGATACCAGGCCTGGTTCCCTTGAGCCTTGTTCCTGTTGCAGCTTGAGATTGGGGGTATGCGTTGTTAAGCTGGCAGACTTTGCAACTTGTCACGATACTGCTGGCCGTCTCAGCTATATTTCTGATTTTGAGCTTGGAGCATCTGATCAGGTCTATCATCCGCCGGGCCCCCAGGTGGGTGGTTCGGTGGATGTGTTCTAACACCTGTTGTCCTAATTTTTCTGGTAGTATGGTTTGGTCATTAGTATCAGTCTACCACCTATTCTGGATTTGTTTCAGGGGAAGTTTGTCAATCTACTGGGGATCTTGTTCTGAATATTCAGGGAAATATGGCAAGTCCCGGGGACCCGGGTCAGGGAGCTGGAGTGTAAGGAGTTGGCTGGGAGCCTTTGCCACATTCCTTGCAGTTTGGTCTGCCAGAAAGTTGCCTTGAGCAGTTGGAGTAGTTGGTTTCTGATGCCCTGGGCAATGCACAATGGCTAACTTTTCTGGCCTCCATAGGGCTGTTAGCAGGGCTAGGATCTCTTGCTTGTTTTTTATCTCTTTTCCTTCAGCCGTCAGT
The DNA here is from genome assembly GCF_003255815.1 of Theropithecus gelada. NCBI lineage: Eukaryota > Metazoa > Chordata > Mammalia > Primates > Cercopithecidae > Theropithecus > Theropithecus gelada. The sequence continues at coordinate 3,364 of NW_020254058.1, forward strand.
AACCCTCGCTCCCTGTAAATGGCCCTATGTATATGCGCCGTTACAAAAGCATATCGGCTGTCTGTATATACTGTCAGCTTCTTCCCCGCCCCTAAGGTAAGAGCTTGGGTGAGAGCTATCAGTTCGGCCTTCTGGGCCGATGTCCCTGGGGGCAGGGGTTCTGCCTAGATTACCTCAGTCTCTGAAGTCACTGCCGCTCCAGCGTACCTCTGGCTTTGATGCATGAAGCTGCTCCTATCAGTGAACCAAACAAGGTCGGCGTCGGGAAGTGGGCGGTCCTTCAGGTCTTCTCGAACTCCGTGCACCTGAGCTAGTATCTCGGTGCAGTCATGGAGTGGGGCGTCCAGGTCCGGGTTGGGCAGCAGCGAGGCAGGGTTTAAGGTCGTTGGGGGCAGGAAAGTTATCCTGAGAGGATTTAGTAGTAGTCCTTGGTAGTGGGTGAGCCGGGCGTTACTCATCTATCGATTAGGTGGCTGTTTGAATACATCTTCGATGGCATGTGGAGTAACGACCCGCAGTTCTTGTCCTATGACAAGTTTATCAGCATCTTGCACCATCAGAGCCGTGGCCGCAATCATTCGGAGACAAGGGGGCCACCTGGCAGCCACTGGGTCTAACTTCTTTGACAGGTAGGCAACTGGCCTCTGCCAGGGGCCTAAGTTCTGAGTTATCACCGCTTTGGCGACACCCGTATTCTTGTCTACATATAGGTGGAAGGGCTTGGTAACATCAGGTAGCCCCAGTGCAGGCACAGAGAGTAAGGCGGTTTTAATCTGTTGGAAAGCCGACTTGGCTTCGTCTGTCCAATTAAATGGCTGCTGCCCCCGGGTTGCCTGATACAAGGGTTTAGCCAGTTCTGCGAACCTAGGTATCTATAGTCTGCAAAATCCCGCCGACCCCAGGAATTCCTTCACTTGTCAGGTGGATTGTGGCCTGGGGATCTGCAGAACAGTTTGTTTCCGGGCGTCTGTTAACCAGCGCTGCCCTTCTTTTTTTTTTTTTTTTTTTTGAGATGGAGTCTTGCTCTGTTGCCCAGGCTGGAGTACAGTGGCCGGATCTCAGCTCACTGCAAGCTCTGCCTCCCAGGTTCACGCCATTCTCCTGCCTCAGCCTCCCGAGTAGCTGGGACTACAGGCGCCCGCCACCTCGCCCGGCTAGTTTTTTTTTGTATTTTTTAGTAGAGACGGGGTTTCACCGTGTTCGCCAGGATGGTCTCGATCTCCTGACCTCATGATCCACCCGTCTCGGCCTCCCAAAGTGCTGGGATTCCAGGCTTGAACCACCGCACCCGGCCAAGCGCTGCCCTTCTTTGAGCAGGTACCTTAGATATGTTACCTCTGGCTTACAGATTTGAGCTTTCTTTGCCGAGGCTCGGTAGCCTAGATTCCTTAGAGCTTGTAAGAGACCTTTGGTCCCTTGGATGCAAGCTTCTTGGGTCTCAGCAGCAATTAGGAGGTCATCAACATACTGTAGTAAAGTTATTTCAGGGTGTTTGCGTCGGTACTCACCTAGGTCTTCATGGAGGGCCTCATCGAACAGGGTAGGAGAGTTTTTAAATCTCTGCGGCAGCCTGGTCCATGTCAGTTGGCCACTTATGCCTTTATCAGGGTCATTCTACTCGAAGGCGAAGAGCTTTTGGATCTGAGGGGCTAAACGCAAACTGAAGAAAGCATCTTTCAAATCTAAAACAGTGTACCATTGATGTTTAGGGTTTAAGGTACTCAGGAGGGTATACAGGTTAGGCACAGTTGGATGTATGTCCACAACCTTCTTATTGATTTATCTTAAGTCTTGTACAGGTCTGTATTCTCCACTATTAGGTTTTCGTACCGGCAACAATGGAGTATTCTAGGGCGAGTGACATGGGCGAAGGACTTTTTGGTCAAGGAGCTGGCGGATATGCAGGGCAATTCTTTTCTTGGCCTCTAGGGGCATCGGGTATTGGCGTACCTGCACAGGGTCTGTCCCAGGCTTAAGTTCAACAAACAAGGCAGGACGGTGTTTTGCTAGTCTTAAACCCCCCGTTTCCGCCCAAGCTTCTGGATATTGCTGGAGCCAGGTTGCTATGTCCTGGTCAGGGGCCGCTCGCTCCTGGTGGAGCCGGTACTCATCTTCTAGGGTTATAGTCAGGACGGACACGGGCCGATTGTGGGAGTTGGTCACGACCGGCCCCTCAGGGAGGAAATGGATCTGTGCTCCTATTTTAGTTAGCAGGTCTTTCCTTAATAGGGGACAGGGGCTCTCAGGGATGACCAGGAAAGAATGGGTTACATTCTTGGCTCCGAGGTTTACTGTTCTTTGTGTTGTCCATGGGTATTTCTTAACTCCTGTGGCCTCTTATACTTACGAGGACTTGGAGGATAATTTCTTATTAGTTTTAACTAAGACTGAGTGCTGTGCTCCTGTATCGACCAAGAACTGGACTGGGGACCCCTCCACTTGCAAAGTTACCTTAGGTTCGGGGAGGGGATCCGAACCCCGTCTTCCTTAGTCTTCATCTTGAGTGACTAGTACGGGTGTAGACCTAGGGGGTCCCTGTCCTCGTTGTTTCTTTTTGGGGCAGTCTCTTACCTAGTGGCCAGCCTCCTTGCAGTAGGCACATTGGTCTTTTCTCAGATTATCATGCCTGGGGGGCCGCCTAGTTTGGGTGTACTCTGGCTGTAGATGCTCTTTCTGTACCACTTCTGCCACGACCTTGGTCATTTTTTCAGTGGCCTTAAATTGCCTTTCCTCTGGAGTATCTCTGTTATTGTAAACCTGCTGGGCTATCTGAAGGAGGTCTTGAATCCGCTTTCCTTCTAAGTCTTCTAATTTCTGGAGTTTTCTCTTAATATCTGGGGCTGCCTGATTTACGAAAGACATTACAACAGCTGCCTGACTTCCTGGAGCCTCTGGATCTATGGGGGTGTACTGTCTAAAAGCTTCTATTAATCTTTCTAAGTAGGTGGCTGGGCTCTCTGTCTTTCTTTGCAGAATAGAATATACTTTAGCTAAATTAGTGGGCTTGCGAGCAGCTGCCCGGAGACCTGCCATTAGAGTCTGGCGATAAAGGTGTAGCCGTCCCCTACCTTCTGCTGTGTTGTAGTTCCACGCTGGCCTGGTCAGAGGAAAGGTCGCGTTTATGAGGTCGGGGTTGGCAGTCGGTTGACCGTCGTCCCCCGGGACCAGCTTTCTAGCTTCTACCTGTATTCTCTCTCGCTCTTCCATGGTAAACAAGATTCGGAGGAGCTGCTGGCAATCATCCTAAGTGGGCTGGTGGGTGAACATGACACTATCCAGTAAAGCCAGTAAATCTTTGGGGTTGTCTGAAAACCGAGCACTCTGAGTCTTCCAGTTATACAAATCACTGGTGGAGAATGGCCAGTACTGGAGCCTGGGGATTCCTGTGTCATCTGGGGGTCCTATTTCCCGAAGGGGTAAAGCCACCATGGAGTCAGGCGGCTGGGGGGGGCTAGCCCGCGAAGTGCGCCCTCGCGTCCGCCCCGCTGGCCCTTCAAAGTTACCTTCCTTATCAGCGGGCCTGTGTGTGCTGGTCGCCTCCCCTCCGCCTGCTCCTTCCCGCGACTCAGCCTGGGGGGCCGGGGCCTGGGGCCCGGAGTGGTACAGAGGGGGTTCTGTGAACAGTGGGTCCCCGCTATCAGGTAGAACAGGATGGGGGGGGCAGTTGGTTGCTTGGATTTTAGTGGTCGAGCAACCAGTGCCTTACAGGGTTCAGCGGCTAATTGGAAAGGGGACAGCCAAGGAGGCGGGTTCTCAACAAGGTCCTGCCATATGAGGATATATGGGATTTGATCTAAGTGGCCTGCACACCCAGGTAGGAAAATCTTGGACTTTACCTTACTGATGACCGCAAGTCGGAAGGTCCCTTCAGGTGGCCACCTTACATCAAAGGCAGGCCATTCGGAGCGACACAGAGTAATTAGCTTTCCTTTCCTGATTTCCATACCAAGATCATGGCCCCTTGCTCTTACTTCTTTGAAATTATTTGTAAAGAGAGATAGAGGAGTGCTCTGGGTATTACCTATCCTGTAATAATTTGTAGTCTCTTCCTGTAAAGGAATGTGGGTTTGAATCCTTGCAAAGGAAATCTGATCTGACTTATTAATGATATTTAGTCACGATCGTGCTCCGGCAGCCCAGATCAGAGACAGCTACTGCCCAAACCGCAAACGCGCTCGGGGCAGTTCAGATC